>NW_009928707.1:0-6275 GCF_000696875.1 Nestor notabilis
GTTGCCGGCTGGGCTTAAACCACAACAGTGTCTCATACAATACGCAAGAGTTAGACACCTGCTGGTCAGCTGGTTGATACTAAGTGATTTCCCCTTGTTCAAGCTGTGAGTAGAACCATCAGAGTCTGCCAAACAAAGAAAGCCATGCAGCTCTTCTTTCCTGACATCGACTTCTGTCTGAGACAAAATATGTCCTATGTTTTGGGCCCTTTCTTGGAAAACTTCAGTTTTCAGCAAGCTTAGAAACTTTCCAAATGCAGTTGTCCTGCTTTAGCAGAATTTAAGCTCAAGCCTATCTCTGGGGGAGCCTTGCTTGTTCTTGCTTCATCATGCATCAGACATAGCGAAATGTGGGGGAAAATCTTTGTTTGTTAAGGCTCAGCAAGGATTTAAAGATGCGCATAAGTATAGCCATAGACAAGCAAAAACTTGAGTGAGGTCAACTGTAAGTACTGCTTATTTGTCGCTGACTTAATGCAATTCCAGCAGGCAATTTAAGATGCACTTATTTGGAGTCTGTGCAATGAAAATCATTGGGACTTATATATAACTTAAGTGTTTTGTGGAGAATAGTAGGCTGCTGAGTGAGATGTCTGTAGGCACAGAGAATTTTAAAGCACAATAACTATAATGCACATCCTTCTTTTTTTTAACTCCTTGGACTGTTACATCAGACAATCTGATGAGGAATAATTATTTCATTGTTTTCATACTGTAGCTTAATGTATATAGCTCATTTAAAAGGCACCTTAAGATCAACAGTTTTTCATTAGGCAGTATTTCCTCCTCTAAACAACCAGAACAAAGACTTGTAACTTTTCTTTACATTTTTTGATAACTTCAATTTGAAATACATGTTCAATACTAATCAGATTTTGAAGCACCATTTAATGCAAAAAGAGATGCCAAAGGGCTTTATGCAAATGTAATTCATTTGTAAGGATTACACTTTATTGATTATTAATAAAAACGAACTATATCAAATTCTCATGATTTCAGAGAAGAATACAAATATACTTCATACTGGAGTCTCCAAAACCATATCCAGGGAGGTCTTTTCAGTTTTATCTACCACTTTAAAAAATAAACAGAATTAAATTACGTTAATTATCCAAATTGTGTGATCTAATGCATCTCCTAAAGTGGATTGCACTTACAGGATTAGATTGTTTCGGGGAGTAAAAAAAGTGGAAGTCGTTTTGGAAAACAGATACTGATGGACTTCAGCACTGCACTTCTTGCAGACAAAATACTTACTAATCTGCATCATATGTTCTGCAAGAATGTGAGTGTAGGAAAATATATAATTCCACAACTGTAGAATAACAACAAGACATCCACATCATTAACCAAAATAATCTATTAAGATGTTTCTTCACAAAACAAAGATCTGTTGTTTACCATTGTAAAATAAAAGTGCTTTCCTGTAAAAATGAAGTGTGGAGAAGCATCAATGGGTAGCAATAAGGTGACTGTGGACTAAGAGCAGTGGTAATTTAGCACATAAATAGCCTTCTGCCTTAAGTTCTTATAGAAAGATAACTGTTGCATGTTATGTTTACTTCACCTTAAAACTAAAAAAAAATAATTAAAAAAAAGAAACCTCCTCAACTGACTAAAAATAATGTTAATATTGTAAATAATGTTAAATTCAACCCTGGTAAACTCTTACCAGTTGTGTCTTTTTTAAATAAAGCCAAAGCTGTGTGCTATTTGGTGGGATATAAGAGAGGTGCATATATACCCCGATGTATAGAAGGGAGTGGGGGCTGAGCTGCTTTGTTTCCTTGTTGACCTACTGCAGTGTATTTGTTCTCAAAGAGTCATGGAAGTTAAGGTGTTTCCTGTTTCTGATGGTGATGTCCTTCCCCTTAAGCTTTTCCTGTCAAGAAGGAAGAAGAAAACAGAAAAAATGTAGAACTTGCACAGAATCTGTTACAGTGGCTATTCATCTGTTTCCAGCACTTTAATTATACCTCTCAGAGACTGAATTCTTTCTGAAAATTCATTATTATGTAATATTTTTGCTTTAAAAGAAAACTTGTCTGTTGGACAAAAGGTTTTTCCTTTTTTTGTTCCTTTATGATAGGGCAATTAGGCTTCACTAGAAGCTTCTCTAGTAATTACACAGAGCAAAGGGAAAACTTTAATTAAATTTTAATGATGAGTACAATTGTGCTGATTAGGATAATAGTGGTCATTATACACTATCGTTACAGGACTTGTTGTTTATGTTGTATGTTGCTAGTAACATGAAGCTTATCTCAAAGTTTGTATTTATCTTAATTTGGTAATCTCTCCTGTTATTAATTGCAAATTCTATTTACACTCTCTACACCTCATCACTACTATATCACTACATGTTCCTCAGATATGCACATTCATATGAACAACAACCTTTCTGTTGTTCAACCTAAACATTTTTCTTATGTCGATTCTAGGAGCTTGGTGACATAAAGTAGATTGGGCTTCAGATTTGAGTGAATTAAGTGCTCAAAATTTTTACATGGACTTTGGTGAAGAGTTTTGTTTGCTCTCTTCTGGGAAACTGAACAAATGTCTTGTAAGGTGGGTGGCAAGACTCGTATTGTTCTCTTTTTCTGTGGCCATCACTGTAATACCTTGAGGATGACAGAAATAATTGGAGCATAGGGCCCTGTGTTGAGACACATTTAGATACTTTAAGACATGGCTCAGCCCTCAGAGTTGTAGTGCAACAGCACATATGGTGTGTTATTATTCTCGATAACTGGACATCTGAGCCATATGGGTTATCTATGAGGTGAGTAAGTTGAGAGATGCTGGTAGTCCAGATGCAGTCAAAAGCAAAAGTTAAACATGGGTTTGTTTACAAAGGTCTGTAATTCTGATCTGTGCATTTGGTCTCTTCATACACTTCAAATGTACAGAGATAGACTTTCTGGAACAGCAACAAAAGCCTCATAAATGAGAAATGTGATGAGACATTCTATGTGAGAAAATAGGATAACTTCCTCTTATAAAGCAGCATTCTTATGTAAAAATAAGATCAGCTGTAGAAGGTCAAGATGAGAAAAAGCAAAGCAGAGACTCATTCAAAAACTGCCCATGACAGTGCACCCTTGGCAGAAAAGAACTCTGTAGGCTGGTGGTAATATCTCTGTGGCAACACAGCCTCTGGGAAAAATAGCAAATTAAATCCAGGGCTTCAACCTCTTGTATCAGGGTGTAAACCTCTGACATATGTAAACACTTGCCTATGGACTAAAAAAGTGTGGAAAGTGAATACAGCATATCCTTTTGTTGAGGTGCTGGGAGCCCAAGTAACTTAGATTATGCTTAGGTTTCCACATTGGCCACTTGACCACCAAAAATACATGGGGATAGAATTTAAGCATTTAAATATAAGAGAGCAATGCACATTGCTGATTTCCACATCTCAATTAAAAAAAAAAAAAAGGAGTCCAGGAGGACACCATAATATTACAGGTAGCTGTGGTTAAGTAAGTATTGAGGCATCAGTGCGGTATCAAGGGGCTCTGCAGGATATCATGGAGTCATTGAATCTTCATTTACTATCCCCACTGATCCCTTTTGCATCAATATCAAGCTAGGACACCGTCTTCCACCTTCTCTTTTCCTTGTGTCCCCATCTGAAGTGGCAGATAGCCGTGCTGCATACCTTAATGCAAAAGATCACTGGCAACCTTACTGATGTTTTGCCTTAATCCAAAGGAAGGAAGCGTGAATTAGATGGAACAGAAACAAATGGTTTGGGATAAACAAAGGGCTCAGCCTTTGTAATCTAGTATTTCAGATTCCAGTGATAAAGTCACAGAGGACCACTTGGGGTTTTTATTAAAGGATGTCTAAAGAAATAATGAACCGTGAAGAAGTGACATGATCAATAGATTAGCTCCAGTTTACATTTGTTATAATTCTCACCTAATTGCTTGCTTGGGTCTGCCCATGGCCTTAATTGCATACTGGTATGCCACCTTTGAACTTTGCTCTGTTAATTTTAATTGTAAACAATTGACTGTCTTTGAAATATTTCCTTCAGTTTTCCTTCTTTTATGTCACAACTGAACCTATGCCTCCCTCGTGTATTATAAAAAGGAAATATTTTCTCCCTGTTGTGCCTGAAGACAGATGTTAAGTAAAAATTCGGAAGTTTCTAATATCCTAGAACTAACACTGGCCAAAGAAACACCACCACTGTTTACAGTATGCAGGAAAGGAACCTGTTTAATGTCCATATACTTGTGAGCACACATACACCCGCCATGTCCAAAATAATTCAAAATGCCATGAAAAATAGGAATCTTCTCAATTGTACAGCAATTTCAGCAGATTTTGTGGGTTAGTTTCTTTTTTAACATTGCTTGCAGATCTTAAGAATATTATTGCACAAGTAAGGTCCTTCAACATGTTCTAATATGAGTCACAAACAGATATTTTTATCCATTGGGTAACACTTACATTTAGTCCTTTGTATGTCATACAGAACCATTAATCATTCTAGTAGCCTCACTATCTCATAGGAGATGTAGGACAATGATAATACTTTATGTGTGTAATTAATCCTGTGGCAGATGTGTAGTTTCCAAGACTACTGACATTAGAGTATTGACAGGATTCAGAATAAATATTCAGGCACTGGTTTAGCAATGATTTTAATGTGATAATATCCAGTTACTCATAAACACAGGATACTCAGACCTTAAGTTTTACATTAAGTGTTATTATTTTAAAGGCTTTCACAGAACTAGTGTAGAGGGTTTTATATTCCTAATGCTGCTCTTGAACAAACAACACACAATTAACGTAGCAGCTGGGTGTGTGTAATTCTTCAATTCATCTCCACTCTGTGATAGTCACCATTTGTGAAGTCACAGGGGTAATTTATAGTGGAAATAAAGGTTATCCAGGGAAAACAAATTATGCCAAGCAAGCTGCATGTATCTTTAAAGGTTTGCTTTTAAAATTATGCTCCCTTTCATTTTTGCTAAAAAGACCTCCTTAGCTTGATTATTTGCAAAGGGTCAAATTCAATTACATGTATTAAAATTGAGGGAAGTACAAATTCCCTTTCACAAAGGAACCCCTTTGTAATGCATATGAAACTTCAGCTAAGGATGGTCAGGACCGCTACATTTCCATGTTTTGATGCTTTTTCCTCTATTGACTTTTCATTATTTGTTACTGGATTATTTCTTATTCTGCCATGCGGTGGGTGCGCTGGTGAGTCCCATGAATTTGAAGGCTACGCTTTGTACAGATACGATTTTTCACACTATTTTAAAATAGTATATGTTTTGTAAACTGCCTAAAAGTGTGGACTTGTGACAGTGCCTCCTAGTTTCAAATCATACAGCATATATGTAGTTGATATGTATTTATGGAGTGGAAGAATCATAGAATGGTCTGGGTTGGAAAGGACCCTAAGATCATCTAGTTCCAACCCCCTGCCATGAGCAGGAACCCCCCTGCCATGGGCAGGGACACCTCACACTAGACTAGGTCACCCAAGACTCTGTCCAACCTGGCCTTGAACACTGCCAGAAATGGAGCATTGTATAGTCATATTTAGTTTGGACCATCTTGATTCTCCAATTTCATGGGAATAATGAATGTATTAAGCCAATAGCCCTCTGTTTGGTGGCTCTCTGTCAGACTTGCTTCCAAGAAAATAATGTGGACCAATATAAGACAGAATTTACCTCCATGGCTTCACAGTATGGTTGTTAAACTGCTAAGTAGCTATAAATCTTGTCCTCTCAACTTCAGACAGAGGTTTTGTGGAAATTTTCCAAAGTGGAGGAGAAATAGGTCTGCATTATTTGCTTTCCAGTTGTCTTAAACCATATGAACAAACCAAGAGACGGAAGGAATCTACAACTTCTCATGTTCAGAAGAGAACTTGAGTAAGGGGACTATTTACTGGAGAAAGCTTCAGGAAGATCTTGTGGACTACCCTCAACTTTACACAATGTGTATCATTGTGCAACTTATACAAACTTCAAGCTGAAAACACCCAGACATCTGTGAGACTTGGGAGACCAGCTGTCATATGCTGTGTGTGGCTAAGATGGGTGGAAAAGAATTTCAGCCCCACTGTGAGCTACCTCCATGTCTGTTTTCTGCAGCACAGCCATTATTCACTTCAAATGTCCTGCTCCTCAGCTCCTTCATTGCCCTGAAAATCATTGTCCATAGTACTCTGTTGCCTCTGGGACATTTTCATCTCCTGCTCTGCCTCTTCACATTAACTCACACGAGGAGACAAGGAAAGA
>NW_009928707.1:6306-24620 GCF_000696875.1 Nestor notabilis
CTCAACTTCATGCAAATTGACCCCCTTCCCCTTCCCCCCCCCCAAAAAAAAAAAAAAATCCATGTGACTTTGGTGACTGAATGCTTTGGGTCTGCTTAGGAAATGTAAATTAGGCAGGGTTTCTATCCATTTTAATTGCCCTCTGTCACTGTGCTGTGTGAGGACATTTTGACCTGTTTCCTTGTAATAGTTTCTAAGCTATTTTGCAGAGCAAGGAACTGAATTGTCACTATTATTCACAGACTTAGATCAGTATGAAGGTGGTCTCAGCAATTCTCCTAAAAGCAGATGTTAATCTTTCAGAAACCGGGAATATGTAGCCAGTTTCATCCCCTGAGTTAGACATTCTTATCTGCTCTCTGATATTCTCCTCTCTTGATTCACTTTATTATTGTTTGATTACTTTTCATTTATAGAAAATACATTTGACTTTATATTTCCATTTTTTTTCATCCAGTCCATAGCAATATGAGTTCTGCATGTAATATTGAACTGCTGTTGACAACATAATTAACTGTAGGGGTTTTTTTTATATATATTAAAATAGTGAAAGAAAAGAAAATAAACATGTTGTCAGAAATGTTTGGAATGTCTGAATTCTGTCATTAATATCTGTGAATCTGTGAGTAGCTGCTTGCCAATTTGTCCCAATTAAAATGTGGAAAAGAAGGTTATTCACTATAAATAGCACAGTTATTATGTACACTGTTCCTTTGCTTTTTTTAGGTTAGAATCGAACTAATTTCTTCCTTATGGAAACGGTATGTAGCAAGGTTGAAGCTGATGCCACGTTTTGTCTGATGTAAGTCATTGTGTTTAAAGAAACCACCAGAATAGCTCCATGTTCTGTCTTTCATCAGGTAATGAAATAAGGACTGTAACAGGTCAAATCGAGCATCTGTCCAGTGCAGTAACAAGCAGCAGTTAGTGCAAGGTGCTTTGGAATAGGATACAGCATATTGTAGCACAATGGACCTACACTATTTCTGGGAATTTTTTGGCCAGACTCTCTGAGTTGGAAGATGCTTCAAGAGCTTCATTTTTAATAGCCACTGAGTAGCCTAATTCTGTGAATTTGTCAAATCTAGTCTTGCATCTACTTACACTTCAGAATATTCTGTAGCAATTAACAGTATAATGCTAATTATATGTGGTATGGAGAAAGAAAGTTATTTTTGTTTCTTTTAAAGTTGTCTGGGTATTCTAAGAAGGAGCAGATAAACATTTCCTTTTCACCTTTTTGATAGTGCTTATTATCTTAAATATGTCTGCCCATCACATTTCTCCAGAGCTGTTTCTTATCTTACAGAGCCTTCCAATCCAATTTAGTTTCTTTGTCTGAAAATCATCTCACGTCTGAGCATTTTTCGTGTTCCTTCACATATTTTCCTGCAAAACCTCCTCAGATAAGGTGACTAGTTCTATATTAGGAATCAAGATTAGCGTGTTTAGGTGTAGTTAATGATTTGTACAGTAGCATAGTATACAACAGTCTCTGTTTTGTTCTTCATTCTTCATATGTCAGTTGTTCCTTTTGCCCAGCTGGTGGTTCATCATATTCATCATATCTGATTTCTTTAGGAAGTCTTGAGTTAATGCTGGCAACAAGGCTACAGCAAGGGAAGATGATTGCATGAATGAAGCATTCACCTTCCCAACACTTCAGAGATGTCTAATGGAGCATCTGAGCACCTGAGATCCATCAGCTGCTGGGAGCACTTACCAAATCACAGTGTCAATAAAGACTTCTGTAGAACAAATCCACAATGGGGCTGCAAGTCTGTAATCATGGGATAAATGGAAACATGTGGAAGGAGCCAGAAACAGACTGAAAATCAGGTGCAGAAACCAAGAAACATCCTGGATCTAGACTGTTTCAAGGTGGTTCAGCTTAATAATGTTCTCATTTCCCCTCTTGATTTGCTGAAAGCAGGTTTTATTGAAGAATCAACCTAAGAAGTTTTGTAGGCTTATGTCATGCTGAATGGACCTGACCAGAGAACATTTAAGATTTCCTCCTGCATGAAAGATTGAAAACAATCTCTTTTGCTTTTCTGCTATGGTTTTTATCTTTCTTTTACTCTTCAATCGTGTACTAGTCTCACTAGCTCTCCAGCCAGGTTCCTGCTTCTTAGGCACTTAAATATAATTTATTACAAGCCTTTTTGCTTTTAATAACCTACTCTTAAGATTATTTTGTAGCTGTTTCTATTTCCATTTCCAAATTGACTTGTCAGAGCTGATATTTTTTATATTTTTATATGTATGTTGCTTATATTAATTTTTTGAATTATATCTTTTTAACTGTCTCCTTTACAACTTCACTTTTTAATTGTGAAAAAATATTTTTGAAATACCATTTTTTAATGAGAAGAGGAGGCTAGGTTTTGGTATTCATGGTATTAGTGTCACCACAAACTTGGAAATAGGGATTCTGTTACCTCTTTCTTTTCTTGCCAGCCCAAATCTCTAGTAATTCTGTTAGTTTACTTAGTTTTAGGACTCTTTCACTCTCTCATGTTGCTTGACCTAAAAGCATACAGTTAACTAATCACCAGATGCAGTCCACAAGGGAAAAAAAAAACCCTAAAGAGTCAAGTGAAAATAAAGCTGCACTAAATTAGGTCTCTCTAACAAGTAGCCTGGATAAGAAAGGAGATAAATTTAACAGCTGATGTGCAGACTATTAATAATTTTGTGATTAATTTCAGAACAGGAGAGATTTTTAAAGATAAAGTACTACTTTTTTCAAAAACAGAGCATGAAAAAAGAATTCAAATAATAATGCAAAAATGTAATTGGATATTCATTAGTCAGTTCAGGATAACAAATACTTGACATATTCTCTGTTTTTCTCCAATAAACCTGACTATACCTTTCTTTTGATTAGTTTACTAGCATACACTAACAACTAGGTTATAATTAATTGCATGACATGGTTTATCTGGAATCTGTACTCAGATTTTTGCCATACACGTTTTCCAGTCCTATCAATCATTTCCAACATGAAAGACACATTTTTAACTCCTGCCCAGCTGCACAGATTTTCATATTACTAATTTGAATTGTATACAGTGTATGAGCTTACCCTAAGAACTGTGCAATGCAGTATCTTGCTTCCTTTTGGCAGTGTTTATAGCTGTAAGAGAGAAACCAGTGTAATTTTTGCAAATTGACATAATATCTGTTTATGATCTCTCATTAGCACATGTTGAACCCATTTGTACTATCACAGGTTTTTAAACTAGATACCATGAGCTGTGGAGAAATATTGGCTAATGTAGCATGTGAAGGTATAATACGCCTTCATGCAGCCTCTCTTCCAGCAATGTTGGGCTACAGAGAAATGCCTAAGAAATTCCAGGCTGTTAACCAGATTTCAGACTTGCTTTGTGAAAATCCCTGCCATGAGCAAACCATGAACTGAATAAACTGTGAGTAAAAATACCTTTGTTATGCTTTCAAGCTTGTGGCATATGTCACCGAAATATGTGAAGCTAAGGCAAAATGGCTCTCCAATTTTAGGGAGATGTCCCAGTGCTGACCAAGTAGCAGTGGCAGAAGTAGTGGTCTCACAGACTGCGTTTTTATCACACTATTATCCACCATTACTCAGAGCAGATGCTGTTTGATTTATGTCAAAATGCACTAAACTCAAGCTAGTGACATCCATGTGAAACAGTTTAACCCACAGTTAATCTAGCATACTATGTGGTCCCGGTTTTCTTGTGCTTTCAAGACTGTCTTTGCATACAAGAGTAAAATATTAGGTAATGCTGCTTCGACAACAACAACTGTAATTAAAATGTTATCATAATGACAATCCACAAAAAACAAACTATGGAGGGGATGAAGGGGAAGTGCAGCAGTGGTTTTTCATAGCAAAAACTGCTGTGGGATTAAAGTCAGCAATACTCACAGTGTTAATACAAACAGTAGCCTTTGCACAGTTAGTATATACTGGTCAATATTCACGCAAATTAATTGACAGGACTGCTTCTGGTTAAACTTGAACAAGACCTAGAGAACCTGATTTCTTTTTGTTTAGAAAATAATTTTGCCCGAGAAACAAAAGAGCAATATGTAACACAACTGCTTAAAATAAGCCATTTGAAGGTTGATCCAAAGCCCTTCGAAGTCAGTAAGAGTTTGCCATTGGCGTCAATAACTTTTGAATCAGATCCTCTAAGGCATAGATATAATAAAAGCTGATGACAGAGAAGAAGGTTAAAACTAAAAGGTAGGTAAAAGATAAAAGGAGGAAAAATCCACACTCATCCAGCTCCATACTACTTGCAGTGAATCCATCAGGATATTTAATCATTTAAACTATGTAAGAGTTTCTCTTTATCATGATCTATTAAATGATATGGAGAATACACAATGTCCCAGGTTTTCAATGGAAAATAGGCTCCCAAATCAGGCTGTGTGATGTTCAAAAGTGTGATTACAGAGGCTGCGACTGATTTTGGAGACAGTTAAGGCTTCACTGAAACACATATGAGATGTTTAGTGTCTTTCACGGATTGGTCTTTTCTTGATAATCTCAATTTAGGCAAAAAGTGCAATGCCAAAGACCAATAACATATCACAACCAAAAAACAATTCAAATGCCATTTCAAATATTATTCTGTCTTTTTGGCTAGACTGTTTCTTCTTGAAAGATCCTCCTTCCAAATACTATTCTTTAAACCCATTTTGGTTGGGTTTTTTTAATAGAAACACTTTCTAATCTATTTCCACCCCTCTGTAGCATCCCTTTTTCAGCCCTGCATTTTAAGTATGCATTTTGAAACAAACTGAAGTTTTAGAAAACAGTAAAAATTTTTTTTCAATCATAGCTGGCATTCTAAAATATTAATATGCATTTATGGAAATACATATTGGTGGAAGGCATCTCATTAATGTCAGGACAATCTTTGTCAAGGTAATTTTGAGACATTATTTTTTGAGCTACATAATTATAACAGTATGCAGAATCACACTTTGTGACTCTTGCCTGTATTTTCCTGAAATGCATACATAGGGAAGATATATGACCCCCTTCAGCTTTAGGCGAGGTCAAACACTAGCTCTGCATGCACCTTTGAATTTATACTAAAAAATCCCACATGGCTAGTGTTAATATGGTCAAATGCATGCAGCTAATTTTCAATATCTGATTCATTTAAATGTTCTTAATTTTCATATTTGTATCAACTGCAAACTTTATATTCAGTTCCTAAAGAATGCTCCTCTTTTTCCTTTTTCAAGCAATATGCCTTAAAGTCTTTTGTACTGAACCCACATATATTTAACAGTTTTGTCTTTCCTCAGATTTTTCTAATAGCTCTTTCACAATTTACAGATTCTAGTATAAATAACACAATACATCCTGAAGTGTATAGTATGCTAAAATCTGAGTAATCCGATGTCAGGTTTATTCTGAAATGCT
The DNA here is from genome assembly GCF_000696875.1 of Nestor notabilis. NCBI lineage: Eukaryota > Metazoa > Chordata > Aves > Psittaciformes > Psittacidae > Nestor > Nestor notabilis. Next base: position 11,741 of record NW_009928707.1, read on the forward strand.
ACAATATGTGTTTATTCATGATTTATTATTTCAAAGCTGCAAAAAATTGGCATTAAGTAGAACTAGGACTACAATTACTTTATACAGTCCACTGTGAACACATGTACCTGAAATAAATGAAAAAACAAAATTTTCACCAAAGCAGAGGTAAGTACTGGTAAATATTTAGAGAGCAGAAGCATTGGTTTATTTAGGACTGTGTGCTGGGGAACTAGGCAGGTTTGCCATCCCTACAGACTTAGATGCAAAGAAAGCATATGACAGCATAGTATTGAAGTATTTCATATCTTGAAATATATATTTTTATCTAGGTATACTGACAATCAAGGCACTCTAAACCAAAAGAAAGAGGCATAGTTCAATCAAGCCTTTATTTTCATGGATCAAGTTCCAGATGAATTAGCTTATGTTCACTAAAATTATCAATGTGGGTCAAGCATGATAAATTTGGCACAAGTGTGGCACCATCACTTCTGCTTGTACAATAAACACAGAGCCTCCATGCCTACATGTTTTGTAGTTAGACCTAACTGATTTAAAAAGGGAACTCTCACAGGTAGGGAGGAACATATATTAATGAGATTAAATGCTCTTCTAATGAAGAATCCTGGGCAGTTTTCCAAGGATTTAATGAATATTCTAGAAGATTTTGCTCTTCTCTAAAGGTGCAAAAGCAAGTAGGCCAACTTTTTTTTTTTTTTTTTCATTCTGGATTTTGCTTTATTTTAAAGGACTTTCAACTTGAATGATGAAACTGGTTAAATAGGTAAGATTTTTTTAAATTTCTTGCAATTTTTTCCCTGGATTCAGTTATCAAAGCTACAACTTACAATGTATAATTTCTGAATGCTAAACATTCTAATAGAAATTAATGCTGATAAGTAAAAAAATATTATATTGATTCATTAAAAATTAATAAACAAGATTTGTCATTGTATTTCTATAACAAATAAATATGTGCTTACACATACCTATTGTCTGAAAATATACATTCTCACCTGCATGTATAGGTTATCAAGGGTATAGTGAAATGGGGAGAAGAAATAAAGCATATTTGGTCTTTTTTCTCTCGGTGACATTATCTGCAAGGGCTTCAACATATTAAAACTTGTTTTGTGCTAAAAGACCATTTGGATCAGCATCATGAACTGAGCAGTGTGCATCTCAATAAGAAGGATCTTTAGAGATGCATGTTTAGAGATTTTTGGACCCTTTAAATTTTGTCATTGTACAATAATGGCTTCTTTTGGTTTATGTACTTTTTTCACATGTACGTCTTTGATTTTTTGAGATCAGTCAAGTACATCACATAAACTTACTATGTGGAATTGTACAGTCACCTCTTTGCTGCTTTTATGCTGCGTGCAGCTGTCTTTATGGAAGAGACATAATTATACAGTTGTCATTGTATCCTAGTGCCTTTCAGAAATATTTAAGATATAGACAGAGTTAACCTGGATTTTTTAAAACAGCAATAGCATCTGAACTAAAATTATTTTAAGATATTTTAGTCATTCACATGGCAGCTGTTAAATAAGGAATGGTCCAAGTGCCAGAAACCCCCACCCCAAATGTTTAGCAACATAACTGCTGAGGAATTAGAGATGCTTCTTACAAGCTTTTCTTCTCTATTATGTTCAAATCCAAGATCTTAAAATGAAAAAATGTAAGGAAAAGACCGCTCAAAAAGCTTTTCAAACTCTATGTGCCAAGTCACCACAAACTGTAGTGTCAGGATAGCCAAATATTTTCCATGGCAGAGGCTCAACAGCATGTGCTGGGAGCCAGGAGGCTGCATGACTGCAGTGAGAAGTGCTCAGCAGCCCATACATGTGTCTCTGGATATGCTCATGGTGCAAAACATTCTGCTTGTTCTTCTGCTGGTCCACACAAAGTGGGCCCAGCCTGGAGGTGCAATAGCTCTGAATCACGAACTTGCACAGTGGGGAAGAGATATGGGAAGGTCATCTGGGCATAACTGCTTCTCAGACACATTCCTGTTAGATCAGGTTGCTCAGGGCTATAACCATTTAAGTTTTGACTCAGTTGCCTCAGCCTCTCCTGTCATGCCAAGTGCTCCACCTTGGCAGCCCTCCTTTGAATTTGCTCCACTGTGCCCACGTCTGTTCTTCACTGGGGAACCAAAACAGGACACCACTCTCAGAAGTGAACCACAGATGAACAGTTACCCAGTATCTCAAATCCCACTTCTTTCTCCTCCCACACAGATGCAACAACTCACAAATCTGAGGACTCAGCTCTGTTACCCACATATAGGAGCATTACACTGTTAAAAGATGGCTGTTCCCAGAACTTCATGTGTCTTGAAATACCTGCCAGCATTGTGCATAGGTGATACACAGAAAGGTGATGCCCAGGAAGCCTCTGGCTTTCTGGAATGGCTGCTGGTAATTGACTCAAAGGTGTTTCAAATGACACTAATATGAGTGCCTGACTGTAGAGAAACTCTGTAGGAGATGCCCAGATGCTGGATGTCAGGAACTGCCCTAACAATTTTACCTGTCTCTTTCAAGGCAAAGGTGATGGCCTTGAAAAAGTCATCCTGTGGCACACATCTGGCCTCCCACTCTGTTTATAAGCTGCTTATTACCAGTCCGTCTTTCTGAAACAATCCATTCTTTATTTGTCTGATAGCTACTCCCTTCCTGCCTGTCATCAAAACCAAAATGTCATGATTTGTAGTTCTGGGTTACAGCTATGCCAAGTAGCTGTAGGTAGCACAGGGTATGGGAGGAGTGTGTTGAGATTTTCTTCTTATATTTTTGAGACACAAAACTGCAGGGTGGAAACTAAGGAAATTTACAGTTAGAGTAATACGGAGGAAAAGACATTTAATGTAATGCTGTAATTCATAGAATCATAGAATCATAGAATGGTTTGGGTTGGAAAGGGCCTTAAGATCATCTAGTTCCAACCCCCCTGCCATGAGCAGGGACACCACACACTAAACTATGTCACCCAAGGCTCTGTCCAGCCTGGCCTTGAACACTGACATGGAGAGAGCATTCGCAACTTCCTTGGGCAACCCATTCCAGTGCCTCATCACCCTCACCTTCTTCCTTATATACAATCTAAACTTCCTCTGTTTAAGTTAAAACTCATTACCCATTGTCCTACCACTACAGTCCCTAACGAAGAGTCCCTCCCCAGCATCCTTGTAGGCCCCCTTCAGATATTGGAAGGCTGCTATGAGGTCTCCACGCAGCCTTCTCTTCTCCAGGCTCAACAGCCCCAACTTTCTCAGCCCATCTTCATATGGGAGGTGCTCCAGCCCCCTGATCATCCTCGTGGCCTCCTCTGGACTTTCTTCCACAGCTCCATATCCTTTCTATGTTGAGGACACCAGAACTGTACACAATACTCCAAGTGAGGTCTCACGAGAGCAGAGTAGAGGGGCAGGATCACCTCCTTTGACCTGCTGGTCACGCTTCTTTTATTGCAGCCCAGGATACGTCTGGCTTTCTGGGCTGCAAGCGCACACTGAAGCCGGCTCATGTCAAGCTTCTCGCCAACCACCAGCCCCAGGTCCTTCTCCACAGGGCTGCTTTGAATCTCTTCTCTGCCCAGCCTGTAGCTGTGCCTGGGGTTGTGCCGACCCAGGTGTAGGACCTTGCACTTGGCTTGGTTGAACTTCATGAGATTGGCATCGGCCCACCTCACAAGCGTGTCCAGGTCCCTCTGGATGGCATCTCTTCCCTCCAGTGTATCAAGCGAGCCACACAGCTTGGTGTCGTTGGCAAACATGCTGAGGGCACACTCAATCCCACTGTCCATGTCACCAACAAAGATGTTGAACAAGACAGGTCCCAACACCGATCCCTGAGGGACACCGCTCACGTGATTGAATTCAAAAGTAGACTAGAAATCTGGGACAATAAAGTTCTTAGAGCTTGTGTGAGAGTTGGCAGCTGAGTAGAGGACAGAAATATTCCCACTGCCCCTGAAAAGGGGGAGGGTGATGATACTCAGCCATAACAAGTGCTATCTAACAGCAGCTGGCTGGCCCGTGGCCACAGAGCCAGGGTTCCAGAACAGCCCATCCCTGCCTGCAGCAGGCTTGGGAGGACTACAGAGATGCAATGCTGACAAGATGGATGGAGCTGTTCAGGATGAAACATGCTGCTCAGTAGAAAACCTCGTTTCATTACTTCTCCTGTTCAGTGAAAAGCATTTTTTTAAAACAGCTGTAGCAACCCACCAGCAAGCTAATGGTACTAACAATAATGTGTGACTTACTCTATTTGTCTAAACATCTTCACCTCTAGTCCTACCTCTTCCTGCCAATTCAGATTGGTGTTTTTAGGGGCAGAGCTTGCCATGCAGCAGGACTTTCACAGTTATTAAGAACTTTTGCTAAGGCAAAAATTATGTCTACTGTTTAGTACAGCGCGACTGGTTTGGAGCCCAAAATAACCCAAATGAGTTGGTGAGCTGGATTTGATAGCTGATCTGGAGCTATCAAACTGGCTCTGCACCACAGATATGCAGAACATCAAACTGAATAATCAGTGACAAGAGAAACCAATATGGTATCAACATAGGGGCTGACAGCAGGTGTTAGACCCCACAATTAGCTACCTGTAATTAAAACAAAAGGGATATTTGGTTCTACAATAAGTTAAGACCATTTAGAGATCAGCCAAGTAGGGTTGGTTTTGTGGCAGAGAGGACAGGGCTCATGCCACAGCTGTGTAAGAAACTGGAGACTGTACTTTTGTGTTTGCTGACAGGGTCCACCTGATTCTGTCTAGTGCAGGATTAGTTCCTCAGTCCAGGGTCACCTTGCACCCTTTTAGTCTCCTGTGCTGACACTAAAAACTGTGAAAGCAGAAGAAAACTCAACTTCCTATTACTTCGTTGCTACTGAAGACATTGTTGCGCTGTCATAGCTTTAGTTTCTGCTGTTTGACCATTTGGGTTACCCGAAGAGCACCTTGTATGGAAGGTTTTTCAATTAGCGGGAATGGCCTCCAACAGCCTAAGGGGTTTATGTAGACTGTGCCAAATGCCAAACATAATTTTTAAATAACCTCAAAACTGTTTTACCCAGTCCATCCAAAGTTCAAGCACAATCTCTTGAATCCAGTGTAACTGAGGGTGAAGACCTCTCTCCCTATTTCTCTGTTCCTTGATCTGGCTTCAGAAAAATCTTCCCATGGCACACACAGTGAAGATATCACAGCACACTTGTTTGGCTTTCTGACACCAAAACAGTCCAAGACACTCCTATTTTCCTGATCAATGGTACTGTATGTCCAAACAAGGTGTATTGCACTATGAGCCGGTCTCTGTCATAAAAATGTACACACGATGTATATAAATACATATGCACACATTCGTTTATATTCTCGGCGCAGAAGATGAAATAATTCTGCATCATGTACATTTTTGTGCTGTTAAGATGCACTGTTGCTTTGCAAGCAGAACAGGAGATCTTCATTTGCCAGTGACATTGCACAAAGTGCTTATAATTCAGTGTTAGCTTATCAGCCACTCCAGGGAACGTGTCAGCCATCAAAAGGAGTGGAGGAGGTGTGCTGAAGCTTAATGGCTTCTATTTCTTCAGACTCACTTTCTTAAGGGCATTTAATCAATGAAGACAAGTAGTACGCAAATTTTTAAATAAATGTGTCACTTTAGGTTAGTCTGCAGTACAATTGAATGTATTTGTTTATGCGATTCCACGAATATGTTCTTCTGCTGCTCAGCTGAATTGATTATCTGTAAATCAAAACATGTTATAAGTAGTTTTAAACTAGCCCTTGAGCAATAACTTCATTTGACCTACTGGTATCTAAACCATTCAGAAGTTTCAGATCCAAGGGTGTTTAATGTCAGTGTTTCATATTCAGCAGAGTTTCAACTAAGCCTTCAGTGAATCAAACTATTTCTTGGTCATTACAGTTTTATAGGAACATTTTTGAGGATTGGGTTTTTTTCTTTTTCCTTTTCCTTTTCTTTTTCTTTTACTTTCCTTTCTCTTTTTCTTTTTCTTTCCTTTTCCTTTCCTTTTTCTTTTCTATTAATTTTCCTTTTCTCTGTCTTTTCATTTCCTTTTCCTTTTCATTTTCCTTCTTTTCCTTTTTTTCTTTTCCTTTTTCTCTTTCTCTGTTTTTTAGGGTATTTTTCTCTTTCTTTTACTTTTTGAAGCAGTCTTTTTTTTTTGAAACAGAAAAAAACCCTAACAAATACAGCTGAAAAAAATCTCACAAGTATCTGAAATATTTAATCATTGCCTTTTGATACTGTTTATTACTGATTATGTAACAATTATTAAACCATGTGATAGGATAACATATATAACTTAAGAAATCCTGTTTACTTTTAAAACAGCAAAAGCACACAAACAGATAAAATGGGTAATATGGATATGCAGGTACATTTGTTTGTGCTTGTGCAGGTGATAAGCAGTTACCTATGAGTTCTGTTTTACTACATTAACTCCATGCTAATTAAAACACTGAAACTGTTTATCCTTCCTGCTCTGATATGAAATGAAGATTAACAGCAAATTCATGGGTGAAAAAGGGTCAGTTATTAGTGTAATTTAATCATATTTAAACCATTGTAAATTGTTAGATATTGTTACAATGATACCAATATATATTGGTGTTCAGAGACAGAAAAACTGACAAACTAGTGGAGAAAATGGCTAGCCCATCTGTACTTGAGACTTGCACTGGTCTGAAATATTGGCAAAGCTGTTTTGATTTACAATTATATGAACAAGATTGTATTCATGCCTAACAGCTAGACTGAATGTTATTTGTGTTACTCAGCTGTGAAAACACATAAGGCCTGACTGCGTAGGTTAAAACCCCCTTGGAGACCAGTGCTAGTTTTACCTGCATAATGACCACAGAAATGTACTGTAATAGTGTAGAATTATTCTTTGCTATAATAGAAAACTTCTACCTACGGCCATTTATTAAGGTTTTTGGTAGAAATGTTCTGCAGATCAAAGCGTGTGACATTGCAAGGGACATCTGTGATTATGAAAAGCTGCTTGTGTTATGTAATATAAATCATTTGACCATGGGCATCCAACCAGAATATGACTTTCCAGTTCATGTGAGGAGTAATTAGATAGGCAAGAGTGCACCATGTGCAGAGTAGTGAAATGAAATAAAATAAAATGCATCAACAGAACTCATATGAAGAAAACAGAAAATTAGGACTGAGGACATGTTACAGGTTCTTTCAGTAGTGTTCTTATGATTTTAAGGGTGATTCTTATATGATCTTAGCCTGCCACAACTTTACTCTTTCCAAGCTACACAGCATTGTAAGTGCTCTTATACATACAATGGGTACTTTCAAATGTATATTCATGTGCCAATTTATATCACTATTTCCCTCTTCTCCTTTCAAGACAAATTAAACTCATTCCTATGCATCCTACTGGAAATGTACAATTAGCTTCCTGAGACTGCAATCAATTTTTCTCTCCTACTTTGCAGAAGGCTTTGAAGACACCAGGTAAAAACTCCTCATTGCTATAAGAAGGATCTTTAATATGGATCTGAATGCCATGTAAATCAAACCATACTGTAAACTGTGCCTCAACCTCTTTAAACATATCTCTATGTTAGCTTTAACATCATTATGTCCCATTGTGATGAAAATGGACTTTCTGTATCCTGTGATAATGAAAATAGCCAATTTATGCAGTTTCTGCCTGCAATTATCCAGGCTTTTCTTAGGCTCTAGAGAAATCTAAGCTAATTGCTTTGGGACTGTTGCTACATTTCCATAAATTCTTTGTTAATTTTTCATGAGAAACTGTTATTGCGGTTGGCCTTAAAGTTCCCATTGTATTCAATAATGTAAAGAAGTCATTATGAAAACATAACCAATTCACTAGTGCCTCCATCAAAGCTACACTCTTATCTACATGTATTCTCAGGTGAGACTGAATGACTCATCCAAACCCTTCAATGGCTCTTTTCTTTTTTTTAATATTTTGATACATGCTTTTCTTCATCTGAGCTTACTCAAAGCAAATATGAAAGTGGTTCTATGTGGTGCATAACCTTGTCATTATAGGACATGAATTGAGTTTGCATTGTCTGACGACAAGCTCCTCAATAAAAAAATCAGCAGATTTGCATTCATTTTGGTGGTGCTGCTTGCTACACCACCAGCTCGATGAGGTCGATGCTTAAACAAAAGCAACACTGCAACCCACCAAGATGCTACTTTAAAAGTCCCTGAAACATATGAAACCTGCTTGGCTTCCCCAGGCCCCTGAAAAAGACTAATAATAATGAAAACATTTACCTCATTTTCAGAGCTTATTGCATATGACAGATTTTCACTATTTAGCTTGTTCTGTTGAGATCATAAAATATTGACTTCTTAGTAATTATATATGCCACTGCCAGGTCTGAAGCAGTTAATGTAATTTGCAGGCTTCAGCAATGAATCTCCCTTGAATGTTGCAATAGAAAAAAACATGTACTACTGAGAAACAAAAGAAAATTAAAAGGATCAGGGTGAAAAAATCACCCTGAAAAATCAGGATAAGCTATTATTTTTCTAGTTAGAGAATATTGCTTAGCCATATAATTTATGGAAAGCACAGGTTTTGTTCATATCAATAAGAAACAAGTATAGATTAGAACTGAATCATTTAATGACCTGTCTTTCTCTAAGGTCCTCTAATGTCTGATTACTGAAAAAGGCAAGGGATTGTAAGCAAACCTCAGAAATCTCTAAAGTTTGGCTCAGAAACATGCTCACAAATCCCACTGCTTATCCTAAGCTTTTCTAAACCTCTTTCACATGGTAATGAAGCAGAGGATCATTGTATGATTGGATCTCTTATTGTCCTGTAGGTAGGTGGTCTAAAATAAAAGAAAACCAATACTGTTTGTGATATTTATCTTAATCTTAAATAAGTAAAATTCAAAAAGCTTAAATAAGTAAATTCTTAACTATACTTATTGCTTTGTCACCAAAAAGATAGATAAAGCTGGCTTCAATCTTGTGAACAGGTTCAGCTTTTCCACATTTGTTAGTGATTTCCCTGCACTTGAAACTATCAATTCAAGACCTGTGGCCTCCCATATTTCCCAGGTGGTGCTTTATTCTCCAAGGAAGTGACTGACATGAACAGGAATATTGGCAGCATATAGCACCACTCAGGGCATCTGAAGTGGATGGCACGTTGTACTGGAGGGAGATTTATTCTGTTATAGTTCTCATTGCACATGCTTCTAAGCAGTGCACATTCACAGCCTCTCTGAGGTGGCAGTTTTACTACTGCTGCTTTTCAAGGATTTGCTGCCACTGATGCTAATGGTGAGACAAACAGTAAAAGCAATATGGTAGCTAGTACACTGAGATTTTGACTACTAAGACTATTAAAGGTTTTCCTACTGCAATGGTAGAAAAATCAGAGTGGTATTAGGAAGCTAAGCCTTCCATGTATATGACTTGAACACAGTATATGTTTACCCAGAGCACCAGATACATATTTTTTTCTCCCAAGAGGTACAGCCACCTTCTCCATATTGGTTTTCTCCCATGCAAAATTGGGTTTACTTTGAAAGAGAGGGGTGATTGAGGCCTGTCCTCATCCCCAAAGTCTCAACAGCTGGTCTGCCCTTCTTTTCACTGTCTTTCTTCCAACATCTGTTCCATGCAGCAAATCCAGCCCCATGTGGTCAGCATGGTGCAGGGAGGAAAAATACATCCACTGCCAGGAGTGAAGGGGTCTCTCGATTCATATGAGATGTGAAAGGCAGGAAAATGCAATTATGTTTTACCCTTTAGTTATTGACTGGATCTGAGAAGAGAGCATGTAACTTGGGGTTGGGCTAAACAAGTTATTCACTAAGAGGGGTGGAACAAATATTAGTGGAAGAGACAAGGGACGTGAAATGCTACAAGTAAGACATTCAAATAGGAAATGATGTAAACACCTGTGCTTGTGTGAATGTGTGTGCACATCTGCTCACATAGGTTTGAGGGAGGAGCCAAAGGAAAGAAAAGAAAGAGGAGCGAAAAGGTACAAATTGCAGGGAGCACCTCCAAGTCTTTTTGCTTAAGAGAACAGCAACAGCCAATGTTTCTTGTACAAACACTGCTGCATAATGCAGGAAAACAGATTTTGAGCTTCTGGGAACTAATTGAATGATTTAGCTGTGCTTTCCTAAGTAAACCATTCTGCTTTGTTTGTACATGATAATTGCAATAGGCTTTACAGCTAGTAGTCCCTTTAGTGGCAAAGAAAATTTTCCTTGGGTAAATCAGCCAAGCAGGCCAGGTTTAATGTATCTTGAATATATTCACGAGTTCATACATAGGGTAGATAATTGCTTTTTCTGTAGCTGGGTCTTAATAGTGTTTTCTTTTACATGTCAGTTACATTAGAGTTTTCAGTGTTTTGTTGCTCTGATACTGCCTGAACCATGATAGCAAATAGTGTGATTACATGAGCTAGTAAATGTGGCTTGGTTCTTTTCCCTTTCTTTGCTTTGGTATCTGCTAGATAAGTGAAAGAAAGACAGCTGAATGAAATATTCAGGAAAAAAACACATTAACAAAAGCAAATACACACTGTAAAGTAGCTTTGGATTCTTCTAGAGCCCTTAGTGTTTAGTTTCAGTCTATCAGATAATAAAGATTATTTAGGGAATATATACACAAGGCACACATAAAATTTTCTTTGAATCATTAGCTGGCCATGAGACTGATCACCAAAAGCAATGCAAAAACATCCTTTTCATCCTTGCAATGATCATTCTTTTTGTATTAGCTAGGTGTATGGAAAAATCCCTCAACATACATACAAATAGTACTGATTTCCATACAAGTAAGTGCCATCCAGTATTACCACATTCCAGCTAGCTCTACTGTGAAGACTGAAAGCTTTTGGGATGATAAAGTTCACATAAATTAAAACAAAAAAAAATGAACAAACCAACAACCAAACCAAACCAAAAAAAATCCATCCAAACTTCAGACTGCTGAAGTCCATTATGCATTATCTTGTTTTTTAGTTCAATGAAGGATCTCATAGAAATGCTTTTACAATAACAATGAAAACCACATTGCTTTACATGATGCTTCATTTGTGAATTCCCTATGGCTAGTGCATTTCTTTCGCAAACTGAAAGAAATGAAGTGTCGTGTGTATCAGCTTGTTCTTCATTGCTCACATTCCTCTTTGTGTCTACGAGAATTTTTCAGTACAAGAATGCAAGAATGGTACTTTACTTAAAGATACTGTGTTATGTTAAGCAGACAGTATTGTCATTATTTAGCAGCTAGGGTAGACTGTGGAGGCAGTCCTGTTGATTTTATTAAAGAGGCTGTCAGGATCTATAATTCACACATCATTAACTGCTTCATTAAGACTACAGCAGCTCTGTGAGCCCTAAACTTTTAGCGGTTTCAAGACAATGCAAGTAAACGCTCGCTGGCTGAGACATGCAGGCATCTCCAGTGACTTGTTCACTGGATATTTAAAAGCCAGTACTGTTTTTAGGAAACACTTTTTTCAAACTATAAGCATAAATGCATAAAACGTGTTCACTTAGAATTGATTTAAGTTAAAAGCATTACTTTGCAATGAGGTGTGCACTCACATCGTCAATCAAAAAAAAAGGCAATAACATACCAAAATTTACAGCCATTTAAGTATTCTCATATGGTTTGGGTTTTCTTTTCTGGAATATGAAGCAGCCTGTGTGCCGAAACAATGAGAAGCAGAACTCTAACAGTCATAAGCAACATAAATCGTATTTATTTAAGAATTTAAAATTAATGGAGCATTAATCATATAGAGAAATTTTTTATTTTCCTATCATTTTCCACATGTCCTTCTGTATTTCCATTCTACTATACACAGGTCTTTGTGCTTGCTTTCCCTTCCTCTCTTTCAGTGAACACCTCCTTCCCTCTCTCCCTGCTTCATTTGTTAGAGCTACCAACTCAGATAAACACACAGTATGGATTTTGAGCTGCACTTTGGAGCCTGATAGACCTGAGCAAAAAGATTTGCACTTCCACAAATTATGCAGACCCGCCTGTGGAAGCCTCCTGGGTGGGATGCATGTGCAGCCCTCACAGTGCTACCCAGATCTTCCCTTCTCTTTTCCTCAACCTTTTTGCCTTTTTCCGTTGTCCCACAGTTGCATGGTTGCTGCCATCTGTGAACTCCCTGGGGTGCAGAAGCAGGGAATGGACCCAGTGGTCAGGTGCTGCTAGCTTTGGCTCAGCCACCCCTGATACCTCTTTTCCACAGCAGAGCTCTTTGATACCAGGGCACTGCTCGTATTCTGCAAGCGCTTGGCTGCCAGCGGGGAGGGAACCAGTAAGCACAGATTTCCAGCCTTCTCCACCACAGGAGCTGCAAGCACACCATGCTGGAAAAGAGCCACCAGCCATCCCTCCTTCCATGCAAGAGGGCTTTAGGCACTTTGTTCTGTTGGGTCCCTGTGAAGATCCTGCCCATCTGTGGCAGAGGGTGCCAGCCTCCCTCCACAGCTCCTTCACCTGAGCTTACCAGTCCCTTGGGACATCCCAGCCCCACAGCCACCCCTGGAACTGCCATGCCTCGGGGACAGTCACTGGGCTGGGAGTGGAGTATCAGGTGTTTTGGCTGCTTTCTCAGCACCACTGGTGCTCCAAGCCTGGGTGTCCCGTTGGGTCTGTAGGAGCGTTGCTCATGTCCAGCATCTTATGCTGGGGCTCCCCAGCAACAGCAGCCTGGCACCCCTAAACCAGTGCTCAGCCCAACCTACAAGTAGTCCCTAATAGATAGAAAATAAAAAAATACTTTCTTTGCAAAAAAAAACCTAAGGTTATGCTGATGCCTCGTAAAGGGCGGCAGCCTTGTGTGGGGCTCAGC
>NW_009928708.1:0-31117 GCF_000696875.1 Nestor notabilis
TTAATCCTTTTGTCCTTTCCCACTCATCACCCACATCTCAGCATATGGAGGTAGATAGTAAATGAAGATTGTAAGGGCTTCTAATTTTACTTTGTTATTCTCATAAAATACAGTGTTGCAGATACTGAGGAAATGGGAGCATTAAAGATACAAAGATTAGGCCTAAGTCAAAGCTTTGTTCTGAGGAAAGCTGGGATACAAACATATAAAGATTTGCTTCTAAACTTTTTTGAGTCTTATTCAATTAAAATTCTTGTGAATTTGTAAGAAAACATCACAGAAAGGAATAATGTAATCAGAGTTATAAATACTTATGAATGAGCAAGGGTAAACAGCTGCTGATTTCATCCTACACTCTAGGGCTAAAGCAATTATGTTCTGACCAGATTTTAAAAGCCAGCTGAGGAACTTAATTGTTGAGAAAATGACTCAACAGGCCAGTTAAATAGGACAAAAAGTCACTGTCTGCCTGTGCCATGCAGTGAAGCCAGACCCTCAGAGGCTTGCTACCACTACACAAAAGAAGAAGCTGCTATAGCCTCTTACAGCAATGACTGAAAACACAGCAAACAAGATAAGTGTTTTTTAAACCTGAATTCATGGTGAACAATTAAGGTCTAAATAAACCAGATGATATATTTTCAGTAAAGGCAAGACCTACGGCTCGTTGAAGAAAATTATCATTAACAGGCTTATGCTGGGAAATGATTCTGGGCTTGGTGACAGATGATAGCACAGCACAATAGAGGATTTCTAATCTAATTTGGTTGATTATGGCTCAGTTAATTCCTCCAAATAAAAAAAAATAAATAATGAAGTAATTAAAGAAGTAATTAACGTGGAACATAATTGTTAGACACTTGCAAGACAACATGCTTTCATCTCAGTACCTATAACTGAGGGCTATGTGTTGGATGCTGATATTTAGCCCTGGGGGCTTATGGTTGGAGGATTTAATTTTGGTACAGTACTTGATGCATGTAATTAAATGAGTCTTCTATTTATAGGTAATAATGAGACAAATATGCTGCATTTTTCTGTGCAGAACTTAGAAGCTATAGTATGAGTGAGCACTCTGTGTGGGGTAGGGCAGGCACCCCAACCTGTTAAAGCGCTAGGGTTTTGGATGGCAGAGCACCCTATGTGTGGTAACTCTTCTTAATGTCACCTAATGCCCCTCATAATACATCATTAGGGGAATAGCCCACAGAGAGATACCCACTGTTACAGAAGAATGGTGGAATCCTTCACACCATAGTAAGGGGTGAAGGGTGACAGGGGAGTTAAAGACCAGTTTCTAAATCCATGGTTTTAAGTTAATAGATGTTGGAACTTTGCATCCTAGAGTTTTAAAAAAGCTGACTGCTGACTGAGGACCAGGCACAATGAATTTCAATAAAATTGCTGAGTAGTAAAACTTGTTTGTCACATTTAAAAAAAAAATGCATGAGGGAGATTTTATTTATCAAATTTTTAAATTAGGGGAAAAGAGCTCATATTAATTAATGTAAAGCTACAGGGAGAGTATTAGATAAAATTGTTATACTTTTGATTCACTCAAATGGTTAGCTTAATGTAGTTATAGTATTAATGGATTGTTTTGTATTTATTTAATCACAAAACCTATTTGTTGAAGACAGAAGAAAGAATACAAGAATAAACCAGTGATTAGCTTGTTGAACCATGTCAAAATGTTTTCAAGAACAGCAATGATAAATAAGGATGTTTGTTTCCAGTGGGAACCCTAGAAGACAGGTTTGAAATGATGAGAACTTTTCTGGTGGTTTTTGTAAGGACATAATGATTAGCAGAATGGATATTAATTAAAAGAAGGGGCCTGCAGTACAGAATGAATGGGATTACTTGCTATATGGAATATAAATGCTGTATATTTTAAGAAAAAAACAAATAAAGGGATATATACAGAAAACCACAATGCAAGTGAACCTTTCAACTTATGGAACAGTTATTCTGAAATCAATATGGGTCCACAGGACAGTCAGCTCATCCTCAGCTGTCTATGAAATGCTTGGGTCAAAAGGAATGAGGAAATTTCTGAATGCAATGAGAGACTGACAGATCCTGCTCTGAGTTGGAGCAGGGCTGCTTATCTCCCCTGCACTGGGCATACAGAGGCTGTGTTACTGCTAGCAACATCTCATTGACAATCCAAGTGGTAATGAATTGGAGACTACTCAAAGGAAATTCAGTAGAGAAAATTGAAAGACCACAGTAACACTTTCTCCTGAAAGAGTCCAAGAATCCAGTTTGTCTAAATAAGAGTTTAACATACCTATAAGCAGGATATAAGAAAAGTTACCTTGACAATTCTGAGTTCTCCAGTCCATCAGCCAGGATGTGTAACAACGTTCGATGTGTGAAAAGAGAAGCTGAATTAACTCAGACAAAGAGTAAAGAAATTAAATTAAACTGGAATGCAAATTAAAATGTAAATTAAACTAGAATAATTACTGATTTGATGGTGTACCTTATGAGTTTCAGTTCCTCCACCGAGGATGCAGTTTGTCAAAGAACATTTTGTCTGATAAACCTGTCCCACATGAATTTTGCTGTCATAGTCATGTTTCTCATAAATATTTTTTATATTTCTAATCAGCTTAGAAATCTCAGTAAAATCTAAGTGTAGGCCAGACATGTAGCTCAGATTGATACCTTAACAGTCATCAACCTCGTTTGATAATTTGGACTCTAGGATGTCCTTGACCCTAATATTTTTTAATAAAATATTAAAAAAAACATAAAGCCCATTGATTACAACATTTAAAGTTTCTTGAAATAATTTTTTTCTGTGCTCCCATTTAAACCATCTGAAGATATCAAGATCTTTGTTACGATTTCAAATCTGGTATAGGTCTGTATCATTCTTTTTGAAGATGCTCCTGGTTTGCAGCACCTGGAGTGCTGCAGACCTGAAGACTTCAAACACAGAGGCAATATTACATGCTCATAATGTGATAAACCAGAAATTTTACTGGCAAAACTGAGTAATGTCAGATTAAAATCCAGGTCTGTAAGCGAGAAAAAATACAGTAGAAAACATTCTATTTAAAAGATTTTTTATCACTTCATCAAATCAAAAGTGACTTAATTCTCCCAATATAAACAGCTTTGTTAATCTAACTTTCTAATATCCATTCATATCAAAATACTTCATATTTTATAAGAGCGGAGACCAAATTTGTTAAACTTTCAGATTCCAGTTCTCATAAAATGTATCACTATGCCTATATAATCTTGTTTTCTGCATGGAGATAAATGTAACTTAACAGGTTCTGTCCTCATTACAGTAAAAGAAATTGGAGATTATACTCTTCAAGTATAAGGAACTGTAAGCTCATTCACACTGTGGAAACTGAAAACTGAGTGCGGACCATTTGGTGTGCTGTGCAGTCTATATGAAAAATTGCTGTGCTAAATAGATGTTATGAAAAGAACACCACAGGATATTAGGTACAGTCAAAGGAAATGCCTCTAAACTGTTTATCAAACTGCAAGACAAATTCGATGGAGCTCCCAGGTCCACTGAGAGCTGAATGAGCTTTACTGTGAAGAGTTTAAAACAGCCCAGAGGATGAGACAGCTCAAGTTTGCAGCCAGTGGAAAAACAATCACTAAAAAGCTTAACACTCTATAAGTTGATTTTTATAACATTAATTTTAAAGCACTGATTTTATTCTCTTTTTACTGTCTTCAGCTTTTGAATTTAAAGAGATGTTTCAAGCCACCTGTTTAAACTCAATGCCTTTACTGGAAACTTCATTTAAGCTGACTACAAATCTAGAAGATCTGTGGCAAAGGCTGGTATTGCTGAATTCATGAACTGAGGAAAAATGCAGATAACTAAGAATTCAGACTACAAAATATCATGTATTACCCTGTAATTTGGCTTGACAGATTTGAAAAGACTTAACAGACAAGAAAAAGCTGCAGGTTTACATGTGGATTGGAAGAGAGGGAGGAGAGAGTTTAGGGGAAATGATATTTTTTTCTTTCTCAAAGACAGACAAAAGACAGAATTCTTAAAAAAAAAAAAAGTAAAAGAAAAGGAGCATACCTCAGTCTAGAAAAAGAAATACGTATATGTATGATATGTAAAAGGCAGTACGAACAAAAACAACGAAAAAAGAAAAAAAAGGAAGGTAAGAATCAGAATTACACGAGAATTTTACACCAAGAATTTAGTCCAGGCCATGCTCAAGCAGGCTAGAGTTGGTTCCTGATGACCATGTCCAGTCAGGTTTGGAATATCCCATGGATGGAGACTCTATAACCTCTCTGGGTAACCTGTTTCAGTGTTCAGCCACTTCACAGTAAAAAAATGTTTTATTGTACTCAGATGCAATTTTCTCTCTCTCAATTTCTGCTCATCACCTCTTGTCCTGACACTGGACACCACTGAGAAGAGTCAGACTCTCTCTTTTCCCTGAATCACATATTTAGACACCTTGTCTTCTCTGGGTTGGAAAGTTCCAGCTTTCTCAGCCTACCCTTGTATGTGAGATGACACACTCCAATATCTCCATATCTCTCTAGTACTGGGAATCCAGAACTGGACCCAGCACTCCTTTGTAAATACATGTGGACTTACAGATTCCTTCTTGTCTCATGTTTGGAAATGGTTTCCAGGATTATTTGCCCCATTTTCTTCTCAGGGATCAAGGTGGGGCTGACCAGCCTGTAGTTCACTGGATCCTGCTTCTCACCCTTCTTTGAGATGCACCTTGCCCGATGGTCATAACCTTTCAGAATTAACTAACACTGGTCTTAGAGTGACTCCTCAGGACTCCTGGGTGCATCCTATCAGATCCCATGGATTTATGTATGTCCGGTTATAAATGTTCCCTAGCATGATTCTCCTTCTCTCAGCGCTAGTCTTCCTTGTGCCAGACTTTTCCACATGGCAATGCCATTGCTGAGTGTAAGTTATATCAGCAAAAAACAATCCAAAGAGTACATCAAGTACTTCAGCTTTCTCTGTGCCCTTTGTCTCGAGGTCCCCTGCCCCATCCATTAGCAGGACCATGTTTCCTCTGATCTTCCTTTTCCTGTTGATATACCTATAGAAGCTCTTCTTACTGCCTCTCACATTCCTTGCCAGATACTATTGCAGGTGGAATGGGAATTCCAAACCCCATCCCTGCATGATCAGACAACATCTTTATAGTCCTGAGTCACTTGGTTGTGCCTCTTTTATGCCTACATTGCATATGTGACCTTAGTCAAGAGTCATCCATGCAGGCCTCCTCCCACCTGTTTTTGATTTCTGTTTGTTGGGACAGGACTCCTGAGCCTAGAGGAGACAATCTTGGAAATCAACCAGCTCTCCTGGACTGCTCTTCTCTCCAGGGCCGTATCCCATGGGATTCCTCTAAGCAGGTCACTGAATACGCCAAAGGTTTCTGTCCTAACATCCAGGATTATGATCCTGCTTTTTGTCCTGCTTCCTTCTAGCCAAAGGACAAGTGAAGAGGGAAGAGAAAGAAAGCAGTGAGAAGATTGAATGAAAACATCTACTGTTTTCCTTTACTGATTCTGCTTTTTATACTCTCCGTTTCTTGATCTTCCTTTCTTCAATTTGTCAAACACTTCACATACTTTTGAAGAACTAAAGATGTATTTGGAAGCAAATTTGTCAGACTCCTAAGTCTGTTTTAAAAATGAAATTCTATCTACATAATTTCAAGTTATAGGGAACATTTTGAGCCCAATTCATCTAGGTACAGAAATTTTATTTACTTGATGACAATTGAAACATTTTCAGGTTAGTTTCCAGCAGATACATTGCAATAAAGTGTGGAAAGCATTGTCAACTACACCCTGCTTAATCCATGGCTCAAATAAAATTCGTTCCACACAAATGCCAGCAAAGCTCTGGGAAACTTGTCAAATCAAAGCTATAGGGTATTATACGTTTAATTCTCTACAGTGGAAAGTCAGGGGAAGCTCTTTTATGTTATTTGAACTGTATTATTTGAAAATGATGCTAATCTCTTGAAAGTTGGTGTTGAAATATGGCTTCCATCCAAAATCTGTATATGACATCACGAAAAACATATGAACCATTTTCCTAATATTAAGGCATATACTTAGGGACAGGAAAGAATTTTTCTGAAAGACTACAGGAACACTTTGGGAAATTTTTTTCATCTTCCCCTTCTCCTTCTCTGTATTTCTTTTTATATGCCCATGCCCTGCATGTTTTTCATACTTCATTGTCTATATTCCTGAAAGCATGATTTCCCTTCAAAGACATTTGTGCCTTCACCTCATTCTGTGGTAGTTAAATTCTGAAATATCAAAAACTACTATGCAGTATATAGAAATAAATAAGAAAAGACAGGAGCAGCAGTAGCACACAGAGACTATAACAGATGTCACGGACTGATCTGGAATCTGGAATGGAGTAGTTTCCTTCACATTTAACTAGACTTAACCAAATTAGGAGAAATAAAAAATCCTGGAACTTATGAAAAATTCTATTTTGGAAATGCCATCAGAGAGCACTTTTAAAGTAATGTGTGCTTAGCAGATGCAGCAGCTACTTGGTGGGATTGTTACTCTGTTCAGTTTCCCAGCTATTTTATTTAACCAAACTGCTGCCTGACATCCCAGAAGCCTTGGCTCCAGTCAGACCTGGAGCTTCCAGAGCTAAACGCTGAAAAAATCATTCTTTCCAGAGAAATACAGTTTTACCAGAAAGTGTGCTGCTGTTCTACTCTTCCATAACACTGTCTGTAAGATTCCTCTGAAAAAGAAGTCATTTTGAGACTTTTCTCTGTATTTGAACAGGGCCATATATCTCTTAGGGATATACATTCCTTTCAGTAAGTAGCTCCAACATAAGAAATGGGGTTATATCTACTCTTACTGCATTTTCCAGCCTTTTTTTCTTATCTATTTCCTTCTTTTATCAGATACCTATTCGCTTTCAAAAAATCAGCTGACTAAACTACAAATGGCATTAATGAATCGTGTATTAGGCTCATGTCTCCTTGCAGAATCTCCTCAAATACATCAATACTCTTGTTCAACTCAGGTCACCAGGATAGACCTAGTTTCCACTGCTAGTAGCAGCAGTATGTCATACAGAGTAGGATACGACAGCTTGGTTTCCTGGGGATTTCTGAAGAATATTGTATCTGTCAACTAGAAGCAACCCCAGCTTTATGAGGAGTTACTTTCTTTCCAACCTAACACAGCCACAGACCTTTATATTTTTTTTATTTTTTTGAACCTTGCTGTAACCCAAGTCAGCCCGCAGTCATTAATCTTCCCAGAAATGATTCTGCTGTAACTGATCTCTCCATGCACTCTGTGTCTAGTGGTAATGCGGGAGATTAGGGGCCACTGTGACTCACTGTTCTACTTCTCTTTGATACCTGCTTGCTTAGATAAGGTTAGATTAGTTATTCTATTTCCCTGTGCCTGATTTCTCAAAGTGAAAAGCCAGTCATAGTCATGGCTTTAGTCGTGGTCATGGTCAGGAAGGAGCAAAAATTTGTCGCAAGTAATGGGAAAATGTTAAAATATATTCCGTTTCCACAGCTTTTTCACTGCTGCTAGTACTGGTGTTAAGAAACATTCCTTGCATACACTGTGGTATTACCCTGACAGGACAAGCTCAAGAGATTCAGAGTTTTCCTGTGGCCCATAAGTACATACTTACTTTCATTATATTCAACTCAACCATGGGAGAAAATCCTTTTGGTACAGTGGGAAGTCCCCTATTCCAAAGTAATACTCTCTTTTTTTTTTTTTTTTTGTCAGATCCATGTGGAACTTGAACAATTTTTCTACATTCCTTTTTCTTTCTTTACCAGTAGTAACATTTATTATTTTTTATATGCGACTTTTTCTGGTTTTAGAGGCCAAACTGAGCAACAGAAGAGTGTGTAAGCCCTTCTTGCAGGATCAGAATAACCAGAAGCTGAGATTAGAAAACACCATGTGAAGTAGAATCTTAGTCATGTAATTGATCATTCTGTTCAGCAATCTCTAGCAAACCGACAAAGCCAATGTTTAAAACTTTGGTTATAATTAATAAGTGTGCAAAGCAATTTATTAAGCTGGACAGGGAGTAAGCTATACAATTGTATCTGTCTTGAAACTCAGAATACTTTTTTTTTTTTAAAGAAAACATACACAGGAAAGACAGTAGCATAAGAGTAATAAACAACATTCTGTTATCAGTTTTGTTCAAGGTAAAACACAGAAGGATCCCAAACAGCAGTCTATGACAATATAGAAGATCCTTATATTTACTTGAAAACAAGCTGGAAGCCAGGTACAAACACGGTGACAGAAATGAAACCACAGACTGCAATTACTAAGCTATAATTTCTAGCTGTTTTCTTTAGTCAGAGACTATAATGAGCAGAAATAAATATTTATTCTGTTATTGCTTTATTGTTTTTTCACGGTGCAGATGACAGGATGTACACAAATATTGCAATTAAAATGTTATCTTTTCAAAATCCCTCCTTTAATTATTGTTCTCTAATATGTAGCTATTGTACCATAATCTTCATAAAAATTATATATTATTCCTGGCTGTAAGCCTTAAATTGTCTTACTGCATTGATATTACTTGAGTTAAGAAACAGCTTTTGTAGCTGCACTCTACTACTAATGGAAACATTTGCACAGTGTTTGATTGCGTGACCAAGCCACTGTTTAAATCATATTAGAAGACCAAATATAAGGAAGAGGGAAAAAAAAAAAAGCCAAAACATGATGGAATGTCATTATGCAATGTAATTAGCTTCAGAAAGCCTCCATTTTCCTGTGCTGCTCAAGTCTTGCTCAGGGCTTACAGGGGTGCCCATTTTTCAAACCAATCAGAGTGAGTCAGTGTAACATGATCAATCTCAGAGCTGGCAACTCTGACGATAAAATTTTTAGTTACACTCTTCACCTTTCTCTTGGAATAAAAACCACGCAGGAAGTGGCATGGAAAATGAGTTCTGTTCTGTAGAAAGTGCTATAGACATTTGACACTATGAAGATCAGTTGGAATGAATACATGAAACATGATGGAAATCCTTGCTTGAGACAATATTCAGGTCATGGAGTTCACAGAGCAAGAAGATAGAAAACTGTGAGAGGCATCAGTCAAAAATGGATTAAAAAAAGAGTGCGAAATATTCAACAAGGAAAGGAAAGCTTTGCTGTAGTGTTATGAAGCTACACCTAACAGAGATGCTACCAGCTCTACAGAAATATGAAGAAGACAGATGTCTTGTCAGCACAGTTCTCTGGTTGCTGCATGATTTACTATTCAGCAAATGTTAGTCAAATAATAGTTGACCTAAGCATTTTATATTATCTCAAAGGCGGAACAGCCCCATTTAACACAGGCTCTTATGTAGTGTCATTCGCTATCATTTTCTGGAACACCACAGGTTTACAGAGAGGAAGATTTCCTTGGCCAAGAAGGATTTATTCATCACACAACTTGCCCTTGCATGGCAGACACCCTCTTGCACTGACATCCTGAATGTCTTTCCACAATCTACTTGAACTGCCGATACTGTTGTTAGAATTTGAAACAAACCTGATAAAGCCAAGGTTTCACATAAGTAGTTATCCTCACTTTGGTTTACCATAAGGTAAAAAGCATACAGGATGTTTCACTGTCCTTAAAGAAACTGGGATGTTTGGAAGGCTCAAGCTTTAATGCTGTTCTTTGGTTTAAAACCCCTTTCTAACAGGCATCTTGCAGAATGTTGCTACTTAGCTCAGCGACCTTCTTGGAAAAAGATGCTTAACAGCAAACAGGATCCAAGAGCCAAACATCTTCTCCTGCTTGCCAGAGCTGGCCATAAGTAGCTGGCTCCACACACAGTCAGGATGTCTGGGAGCCTGGGACAAGGATGCATTTGCCCCTTGTAAAAGAGGCCCAGGGACTCAGTACGCCAGCACTTCTGTAGCAGCAGCAATGGTGATGGCATGTGAACTCAGGAGCTGCCCATGCCTGTGAATGATGGCAGGAGGGGCACAAAAGTGTGGCTGGAAGGACTGTCAGGAGCCAGCGGGACCTACTCAAAAGCAGAAACTAGCCCATGTGTCAACCAGCTTCCTGAAATTAGGTCCTTCTGGCGGCAAATACGTCTCTTGGTCTTGAAAATCATCAAGATAAATTGCATCATTAAAAAAAAAAGACAAAAACTTTTATACCTTTTCAGTAGCAAATACGATTACCTAAAACAAACATTAGAGAAACAAAAATATGTGGTTGAAAAATGAGACTATCAGTGTAGCATTGTTGTTACGTTATAAGATGGTGAAAAAATAATGAAAGATGAGACAGGAAGCAAACTTCAGGATTAAAAGTAAAATACTCTTGTTCATGAATACATATGAATTGCATGCATTTTCTAGAAAAACTGCTACTCTACCACTTACCTCATATCTTTTCTTTTATCTTCTTTATCGTCCCTGCTGGATGTTATTGCATGGACTTTGTTTCCCAACTAGTGGCCTCTGATAGAATGCGTACTACCAATATGCATATTTTCACTGAGGGGTCCAATAGGCAAGAGGGATAAGACAGTGTCATGGTTTATGCCAATCAACGACTAAGCACCATGCAGCTTCTCACTCAATCCAACCCCTAGTGGGATGGGGAAGACAATTGTAAGAGTGAAAGTGAGAAAATTCATGGGTTGAGATGGAAACAGTTTAATAGGTGAAGCAAAAGCCATGCACACAAATAAAGAAAAATAGGAATTAATTCACTACTTCCCATGGTCAGACAGGTGTTCAGCCATCTCCAGGAGAGCAGGGCACCATCATGTGTAATGGCGACTTGGGAAAACAAATGCCATCACTCTGAATGTCTCTCCCTCTTCTTCTGCTTCCCGCAGTTTTATTGCTCAACACCATGTCATACATCCTTTTGGTCAGCTGGGGTCAGCTGTCCTGGCTATGTCTCCTACGAGGTTCTTGTGCACCCCCAGCTTACTTGCTGGTGGGGTGGTGTGAGAAGCAGAAAAATCCTTGATTCTGTGTAAGCACTGCTCAGCAATAATTAAAACATCCCTGAACTATCAACACTGTTCCCAGCACAAATGCAAAACTTTGCCACATACTAGCTACTGTGAAGAAAATGAACTCTACAACAGCCAAAAACAAGACAGTAAAAAATAAAACAGCAAAAAGCTCTTTTTTTCACAAGACATTGTAATTGAGAAGAATAAACAAGGAAACATTTCAGGCAAGTTCTCTGGGCAATCTGGTGGAAAGACAATCCATTAAGGGTGTTAAATGTACAGACTTCATATTCTCGCTTTAGGAATCTCTCAGACTGCAGATGACAGAAATATGCTGTACTGGCAATTTTTCACAGGTTTTAAGCTACTGGTCTTTTTGAGGGAAGGATGGTGAATTGACAGGATTGTCCAGGCCTGACATTGGAGGCTGGGTAGTCTTTTCTCATGATTTGTCATGGATATCTTTATGTTCCCATGTATGATCATGGTTTAAGGGCTAAGCGTAACATGCCTGCAAAATTAAAAAGCAGCCCATCTAAAAAGTCACTCACACAAACCCAAAACCTTGTTTATGTAGGATATGAAGGTAAGCTATTATAATAGAAACAAGATTATATATAAACATGCAGGAGTACCTGTGCAGGTTGAGGAAGGTGAAAAGCTGACTGTGGAGCAGAATGCTTCATGGATCCTGCTTGTTACACTGTTCTAAAGTTCTAGAAGAGTCACATATGTGTTACGTATGTATAAATAGAGTATTAGATGATGGTGGGCATGTGATGAAGATGCAAATTTTTTATGAAGAAATAAAATGGGGCAATTCTATACCATTCCTCAGGGTAAAGATTTCCTTCATTTTATGGGATAATTACTACTGTAAAATAACTTTGTATAATGACTTTGATTGTTTAAAACTTTTGCTTCACCTTGCTTCAAAATGAAGTGAGCCATAGTCCAGTGTCATTTTTAAAAGGTCCTTAGCACCAAATCCCATGCTTATATTTTCCGATTTTGAGAAATGCACTAAAACCTGTAAGTATAACATCCTGAGTGTCCAAGATCTCTGAGGAAAACTGTTAAGTTATTGAAGTATGTAAATTTAAGGGAATCTTTCAGTCAAATATCTTAGCAGAGAAGGATAGCATTTGAGGTGGTTGAATTTTTGTTTTCAAGGCTAACCAAAAAATGGGTCCCCCGAGCTATGAAGACCTACTTTGTAAAGTTTCTTTGGATTTTTCCAGTTTTTCTGCTTTTTCGCTATCCTTTTATTACCTTTTCTCAGCTATAAAATAAATTAGAATGAATAATGTCATGTATTAGTTTCCCTCACTGCCCACCCCAAAACAATAATCTTTCATATTATTCCTTAATTTTTTCCTTTGCCTCTCAAACTTTTCTAAAGGTTAACAAGGGAAAAAGGGGGGGGAAAAAAAAAAGAGGAAAAAAATTTGAATGCCTCAATTTTATTGTTCTCAGCTGGTAAAATAGAGTGGTAGGCATGACTTCAGTATTTCATTTCTGAAACTGAGAGCAAAAGTCTAAATATTTAAACCTTTCACAGAACAAAAGCTCTAAATACCTCTGATCCAAAATATTTTGCTTCATCATTTCATAGTAATGAAATGCTTCAGATTTCTTTATGTGTGCTGCTATTGGCTTGTTTTGAGTACAATTCAATCCATTTTAATACTCTTCTCCCACTGTGACTCCAGGCAAACATTAGCTCTGGTGCATCCTATAGCTCTGTGTATTAGACACATGCCTCAAGGAGGTGCAGTCTTCTCCTTCAGCATGGCTCCCTGGTTGAGCTTTGTCACCAAAGAGGGAGCTTGGCAATGCAGATCACATGAAGCACCATATGGGTTAAAGAGAACCAAGACAAGTTGAGAGGCACAATGTGCTGCAAGTCAGTGTAACTGTAGCTGGAAGATGGGGTAGAAACACCTGGATTACTACTTTTCTGAGCTTGTGGGTAGCTCCAATGAACAGACATGCACATAGACATTCCTGATCTGGTTTTGGGGTGCAGAAGGAGAGTAAAGATAATAAAAGGTGAAGAAGGAAAAGCTGTGATTCCTGCAAAAAAAAAAAAAAAAAAAAAGTTGATGTGACATTGTCCGTCACGAGGTCATTGACATAAAAAAATCTGTTTTCTCTCATAATCAGCTTTGACCACTCACATTTCTCCCTTCAGACCTCTGGTACACCTGGCAAAATGTTATCCAGGTGTGCAGCACATGCTGGAATTGACCTGACTGGGGAGCAACTTTGTAGAAAAGGACCTGGGAGTCCGGGTGGACAGCAAGCACTCATGTCTATCTGCACCCGCATGGCTGACTTCAGACAATTCAGAAGCCTTAAGCCTTTTCTAGGAAGACTTATCCCACACCAGATCCTGCTCTTATAACAGCATAAATATCTGCTGTTTAGGTCCAGGCTTTCCTTCATGATTACAGTATAGATGCATGCCAGCAGAGCAGGGAAATATATAAAGTTTGAGGATGTCTCTCTTCCGGCTGTGATGAACATAAGCTGGAACTTTTTGGGAAACCACGGTGTATTAAGGATTAAGGAAGAAATCTAAACATTTATGATAAGGAAGTGATTTTTCCTTAACCATTAAACTATAAGAAATCAGCTCCCCCCCCAAATGGTAGGGAGTTATTATGTGAAGCATATGGGGCAACATATGATCCCTTGAAGAGTCAAACACTGACGCACAGAGACCTGGCTACTTAGAGAGGGAAGACAGTTCTCCTACATATAATGCTAGCAGGAAAAGCACCCCTCTATAGCAAGTCCATATACAAGCACCTAGAGCATGGCATGCCCTGCTCTAGAAAATATGCAAGTCTCAAGGCCTCTCCACTAATCTGATTATTTCTGATAATGGAAAACAACCTTGTCCTTGGCTATGAAAAACATTTTTCCCTTTGCTAATCTTATTTTGTAAGATTGCTTTTCTTTGCTTAAAAGTATCTTAGCTACACTAGCCATCAAGTTTTGAGGTTAGGTAAAAATGAGTAGTCTGGCTGAATATTTTAAAATATCTGAGCATTAAAGTCACTGGATGATTCATAATTATCAGCTTCATCTGCAATTTTTTTGTATTATGTTCTTGCCTGCAATGAGTCATGAATATGTCTGGATTACTCTTCAACCATTAAGGAGTGAAATGTACTCCTAATGGACAACACAAGGATCAGGCATACCACGTACATCCCCAAAAATAGAGATTTCAGTCCTGTTGTTATGAAATTTCAGTCTTTCCACCAGCTTTCTCATGCCAGTCAGCTTTTTACTCTGAATTGTTCCATTCAACTCACAAGTGGCACAGGGAGCTGCTCTTCATGACAGTACCAGGATATGGCCATCTCATAGGGATGTGCCTTGCCCATGAGGTACTCTGTAGCCTCCTTATGCTGGTTTCCCATACAGCTGCTTGAGGATTCACTGGATCCTTGTAAAGCCTCCCTTGTACATTTATGATTATTGCAAGGCCTCTTCCTCCAAGGAGGATATTTTGAACTAGAAATTATAAGACTTCAAATTCCACAACAATGGTATCATTTTAAGCTTTCACTGTGGCTTGTGTAATTCCACGTTAGCTGTTTGCCAGCCTCAAGTGTAGAGAGTTCAACAAGATTCCTGCTCTGAACCGTGTTACGCTGTTTCCATTAGGAAAAACAAATTTCAGGGCCACAGAGATGTTATGACTCAACTCAAATCCTGAGGATCTTTGTTTCACAAAGCAAATACTTCCCTGTCTGATGTCTGAAAATCCTCTCTAATTAGTGCTCCTTCACAAACTAAGAGGAAAATTATTGTCAAAGTGTTGTCTGATTTCACACACTTTATTGATGCTATGTTTATGAAATGTGACCTTATGTACTTCTAGAAAACAAGACATACCTCTTCATTACAGCTAACAAGCATAGTTTTCATGGTAATGAGTACTCTGGTCTCATGAAAGTCAATGGGCATGAGCTTGAAAGAAACAAGCCGTTCTCATTTGGGAAAAATTAGGTGCATGGGCTTATTTAACGTTTCTATTATAGATACTGCTCAGTGGACCCAAGCAAGAGGTCCTGTTACACCAGCATATGTGCAAGACAGCATAAGTAGCTCCCATGCCACACTCCCTTACTCAAGGAGGTGGGTGGCAGACTAAATGTGAAGGCAAAGACATAGATCCAAATACATTCATTAGCAGCTTTTGAAAGGAGATAGCAAACAGCATCCATCTGCATCTTTTCTTCAATGCCTTGAGTGGGTATTTTTCTTAATGCTGTGTGAGAGAGAGAGAAAAGCATGCAGGGCCACTGAATCAGCCCACAGTGAGGATGGTTAGCACCGTACAAACAGGATCAGGAGGTGTTTTTTCAGAGCTGCTGCTGAAAGAGCAGTTAGAAGCAGCTGGCACCTCTGGCAGGGAAGAATGAATGCCTGCTTGTACCTAAAAGCAGCTGTCAGACAGGAAAGCAGACAGCAGGTTCTAAGCTTGTTTTGTTTCATTTTCACAGCTACATAATGGAAACGAAGAATAAATTATGTCATCTTCAAAAATATGCAAAAATAAAAAATAAGACAGACATCCAAGTGTTTCTTAGAAGCAGTGCAACTTGGACACAATTTACAGCATGTGTTTTCCAATTGTTTATTCATAGAATGGTGAGGATTGGAAAGGACCTTAAGATCATTTAGTTCCAACCCTCCACCATAGGCAGGGTAGCCTCACCCTAGACCACGTCCAGCCTGGCCTTGAACTCTGCCAGGGATGGAGCGTTTAACACGTCTTTGGGCAAACTGTTCCAGTGCCTCACCACCCTCACAGTACAGAACTTCTTCCTTAGATCTAATCTAAACTTCCCCTGTTTAAGTTTGAAGCCATTACCCCTTGTCCTACCACTACAGTCCCTAACAAAGAGTCCCTCCCCAGCATCCTTATAGGCTCCCTTCAGATACTGGAAGGCTGCTACGAGGTCTCCACGCAGCCTTCTCTTCTCCAAGATGAACAGCCCCAACTTTCTCAACCTGTCTTCATATGGGAGGTGCTCCAGCCCCCTGATCATCCTTATGGCCCTCCTCTGGACTTGCTTCAACAGCTCCATGTCCTTCTTATGTTGAGGACACCAGAGCTGTACACAGTACTCCAGGTGAGGTCTCACCAGAGCAGAGTAGAGGGACAGGATCACATCCTTTGACCTGCTGGTCACGCTTCTTTTGATACAGCCTAGGATGCAGTTGGCTTTCTGGGCTGCAAGTGCACACTGAAGCTGGCTGATGTCCAGTTTCTCATTAACCAACACCCCCAAATCCTTCTCCACCAGGCTGCTTTGAATCTCTTCTCTGCCCAACCTGTAGCTGTGCCAAATAAGTAATGAATGACTAGAGTGTTCTGTGAGTGTTATTTGGTATCTAGTAAGGGAGGATCCTAACAACCTCAGTAGTAAGAAACCCAGCTGCATTCATTGCTGATTTCTTAAATCTCTCATACATGTCATGAAGTAGTGTTTTACATGGAATCCATTAATCTAAGATAATTCATGCCATCATAAAATAGATTAGGAAGAACCACCCTCCAGAAACATCCATTGGTTTCTATGTAGGTAAGTATATCTTGAAACTTGCAGGTCATAGTTGTCTGGTCTAAAATGACATGATGAATCCCATGGCAGTGGCTTACACAGGAATGAACAGGGGCCCCAAATTACGGTTTAGTGAATTGTATGCTAAAATGAAAAATTTCTGTTTGTTAAAGTATTTGGGTCTCTGAACTGCCTGGAAATGGGTCTCCAGGAAATTTTTTCCTAGGGATTTCTAGTAAAATCCTAGTTTCAGGAAAATCAGCGGGATTTTTACCATTGCATATAATTAGGTCAGTATGTTATCCCTGGCACTGTGGACACAGCTCAGGTGATTTCCTTTGCATATTGACCACCTCAATGAGAACACACCCAGACACACTCTGAACGTCCCTAAACCCTAGATGCACAAGAGGCTTACTGTCCACAGAGGTGCTCAGATCACCAACCTCACCAGCCCTTACATCCCTCTAGGAGGGTACCAGAGTCACTGCTGCAGGCTGCTGTCATCCCTGGCAACAGTGAGTTGCTGGAGGAAGCAGGGTCAAACCCTTCAGGTGAATACATCTCAGACTGTGTGCTTAAGGGCTCATTTCCCTTACTCTTGGATTCCAGCCTGATGGCTGCCAGAGAGCCAGTCCTGGGGTGCTCTAGCTGGCAAGCGGTTTAAACAAGCAGCTGTTTTGGCTTTCAGCCTAGCATGAAGCTATTTCACACAACACAGAATGAAATCCATGAGTAACAAACTCTCATTTCAGTTAAACCTTAACTTCAGTCAAAACTTAGCTTCATATCAGATTTCCTCACTTTGCCAGTCCCTTAAGAGGATATCGCAGCAATGGGCATAAGATTGGACCCTACTGAGCTGCTTTAAAAAACAATAAATCATTTTGTTTTCAGACTACCAGTTCATTACCGGCTTGAAACAGCCTTGTATAAGCAATCTTACTGATTTCATATAGCACTGTGATAGTGTCATCATCAAGTAGATGGATACACCTTAGCTGTAGCCAGAGTGATTACCACTGGTGTATAACATGGTCTTCCAGCATAATGGAGGCATATTTTTCAGATATGAGCAGCAGTTGACTCTTTTCTCAAGAAAAAATTTCTAATCCTTTAGGGAGAGACAAAGTAGCAATATATACTTCCTGCAGATGTCTGTGGACCAAGGTGGTTTATCCTTAATTATTTTGGAATAGTCATTTGATAATGATATATTTTACCACCATGCAGAAATTTTCCTTTAGTTGCATCAGTAAGTTATAGCTTTTATCTTTACACTCATCCTAGGTGATATGATAAATCAGACTTAGTAGTGGCCAGGTTTCTGTGAGAAGATGATACATTAGTTATATTACACTTAGACTTAAACAGACCTCAAGTAAATGTAGAATGATATCGTCATTCCACAGA
Organism: Nestor notabilis; assembly: GCF_000696875.1. Classification (NCBI taxonomy): domain Eukaryota; kingdom Metazoa; phylum Chordata; class Aves; order Psittaciformes; family Psittacidae; genus Nestor; species Nestor notabilis. The sequence continues at coordinate 18,014 of NW_009928708.1, forward strand.
AACTAATGACAGACTCTACAGGGTCATAACATCAGTTCTTGCTTTCTTTTGCTTTCTTACTTAATGCCTGATCTTTTTTTACTGAAATACATGGGTATGTCCCTACATGTTTAAGTACACATAATTTTATGTCTCTTTCATAACAATTTTCACATCTTCAAAGGAGGTCAAAGTTTACTGACTTTCATTAAATCATCTTTGTTCTAACATTGCTCATTGAAACTAAGTGGCTAAAGCCAAAACCTTAAAGCATTTTAAATAGCTTAAAAATCACTGTCCATTGATTTAAATCTTGCTGCCAGCCCTTGTGACCTTTCATTTCACAAGTACTCCAAATCAATTTACCAACTTAGTGAAGAAGTGAGTATTCATTGAAGGAATTAAAAAAAAAATTAAAATAGTGATAATTCAGAAACAGACCTCCCTGAGATATAGATGAGGAAGACTTAAAGTCTTTTGTTTTTCCTTTTCAGTTCTGATTTGTTAGAAAAGTATTTCATTTCAAAGAAGTATTTAGGGAAATATCATTTCTAAGATGCTTCTGAAATCAATTTTTTATTCAGGCTTTCCCACAATAGGAAGAACATTTACTAAGACTTTGAAAATTAACCTGACTTACTGAATTTCATCCTCTTTGTTTGGATGAACTGCTGTTCATTTTTATGAACCCAGAACATCTAGTGACTGTTTTCTCTCTACCTATAGACAGCACCATTATTCCTATAAATAGCCCCATCAACACATAAACAAACATATTTGTTGTAAGAGAGTGATTACAATGCTTTTTTTTTTCAACTTTGGGCCTTAAAAATTTTTAATCAAGGGGCAGACTCCTGCTCAGATAGTTCAAACCTCCTGAACACAAGCTTAAGTATGCTTTTGCAGACCACCTAAAACCAGTGCAGGAATTCCCAAGGCTTCAGACCACAGACTGTAAACTACTGCTGAAGGTGATTTAATAAAAAAAAAAATAAATCAGATACATGGTATATAATATGTCAATAATTTATTTTCATAAACAAATCTCAGCATCATTTGGGAGGGCCACAGTAACCGAATAAACTGAGCAAAAAGAAGAATGCATGCATTTCCTTGTATAGACCTAAAAAACCTCCACAAAATTGCACATAAAGCAAAAAAATTCATTGTGAATCAAACTGTCAGCCTTGAATACAAAACTCAACAAATTCAGCTTTTACTTGTAGAGTCTGTAGGCATTATTTAATAACCTGTGTGAAATGAGTGATCTCAGTACAGTGTCTGGACAATTAGTAATTCTATTCCACTTCTGAAAGGGCAAACTATCTGGAAAGTTCCCAAAAGAAAAGGAGCAGGATTTTGAAGGCTTTTCCTGATGCTTGAAGCAGAATACCTCACATGATGATTTGGGGAACAAGTCACAGGCTTCTTTTGGGTGAGTATCAAGGGGACTTCATGTGTTTCTTTAAGAGCACAATACAGTGAGTCATAAAATGGAAAGCAATAAGAAAACATGGTAAAATTCCAGCATGTGTTGTAAGAATGCAAAAGGTATGGAGTGCTGCTGCTAAGCATTTTAATAAAGAAATTTATACAATTGAATGGGAGCCAGGTTTCCTGAGCAAGTGGTTATCAAAAAACATTGCTTAAACTAGAAAGGCACAAATCCTCACTGTACTACTGGCTTGAAAATACTTCCATATGTACATTCAGACACTGAGTGAGATGCAGGTCCTAGCACTTTTGCTTTGTTTGCTCCTTCTGAACAAACACAAGAGGTTAATCAATAGAGTGGCCCAAATGTTAACAGAAACAAATTCATTAGATGCCTGCATTTGGTGAGGATTCCTGGAACAAACATGTTCCATGACGCAGGCATCTTTTCAGTCTTTGGTTAACAGAGGTTTTATATAACAGCATGTTTTCAGGCTGGGGCCAGGAGATCACAGCTGGACAGCACCAGTCTCTAGCTCTGTGAAAGGACTAATATTTGTGAAATTCCCTCTCCTGGAAAGGCAAGTCCTCAAAATAGCTATGTCTGACGTGGAAAATAGAATTTCATGGCTCCTTAAAAGGCGTTTAAGCAGATTATACTCAAAATTACTCAGAAGAAAGAGTAAGGTTCATTTTTAGGATAAGAATGCAGAACCAGCAATAGGATGCAATTCTCTTTATGATTAGAAACAGAGATTGGTAGCCAGATACTGGTTTTCAAATTGCCAGAGGAGGCTTAAAACTGAATCTGTTCTTATTCCTGAGAGAGCCATGGTGAGCTGGGTTTACTGAATGAAACATGTTCTTCATGATGACTCAGAGACTTTGAAAGAGGCCCAGTTTTTAAATGGATATGGGGATTTGGTGGTCTTAATAAATAAGGGTTTGTTTTTAATATACAGATAGTTTTGTTACACCAAGGTTATACAAGATTTTTCCTTCTGAAGTGGAACGCGTTGTGTTGTACTGTGCATACAGGAGTACATTTTGTACTGTACTAGGCAACGAGGCATATGGGATTTATCCCCTCTAATGTTGAATGTATTTCTTTTATTTATTTATTTATTTTTAATGAATGATATGGTCATATGAAATATCAAAGTTCCCTCTGAATATCAGCACAGAGAGAGGGGTGGGGGCTGTGAAAGAGCAGAGAGGAAGGATAGTATGGGGTTGGAAAAGCTGCTGGAAACTTACATGCTGATGGCACGGCATGTGAAATTCTTTCTGTGTTTGCATTCTGGACCTAATTCCTGATTTAGTTTACTTTTCTGTCAGCTACTGAGTGCCAACTTCTTGCTGCTGCTACTGCTACTAAGTGATCTCCTGCTGCTACAACGTGTATGCATACCTCTGTACAGACACCCTTGAATAGGATGATTTCAGTGTGTAGTTTTATAAAGTACCTTGTCCATTATCTTTAAAAGCCTAATGAAGAATAACTCACAAAGATGAATTATAGGTTTCACTGGCATCACAAGCATGCTCAAACTCATCCTGATGAGTTTTATCACATTGGAATCTCTGTAGCAGTGCACAGAAGACAGCGCACATCACTTTAAGGCCAGACTATGAAAACACATTCCTAGGAGTTAAAAGATATAGTTTCCAGATGGAAGTTCTGAATTTCAAGAACAGAAGTTGGATTTGACTATTTCCAAATTTAAACCCATCCCTGTGGGGTGTTTTTTATTAGACCATGCCCCAGACTGGACAATATGTAGTTTCTACTTCCTTTTTTAGAAGTGGTCAAAAATTTAAATCAATTGAAATTAATTGATTCCATGAACTTTTTGCTATTGAAACTTGGAACAAATAGTAACAGCTGGCAAGATTTTGGTGCCAGTAATTAATATTCAAAAGCTCATCCTAAATCAGTCTAGGTTTTAGCAATCTTGTAGGATTACAGGCGGAATAGTCTTGAAACTTTACTTCAGCTTAGATAATATCTCTGGCCCCATCCCACAGAAGATAAGGAGGGTAAATGAAGTCTGTCTGCAGAAGCACCTCTTCTGAAGACTAGAAGAGACATCTGTGAATATATTCTGACACATTTTCATTAAATGTAATCCTACTTTTCTATTTTTTTGCAACACCCTTCCCCCCTCAGCCTTATCTTCCTGTTATTCTGCGGTGCAATAGCATATAAAGCTGTTCAAATCCCACAGCACTGATAAAATTGTGGAAAAGAAATAATCACAAAGAGCTGGCCAGCCTAGACTACTTTTTAAGCATAATGAGTTGTACTGAATAAATGTCAGGAACACTATGTCATTGCACATAAGGAACAGTGAACAATCATGTGTCATTGCACAAATGCTGAGTGCAGTTATAAACATTAAAGGAGATGGATGCTCTTGGTAAAGATGTCATACATTCATGGGCAGTTTTTACCTTGGGAATAGTAACTCACTGGAGTTTAGAACCCTGAGTAAAATCTGAGTCTTACTTCCCTCCTGAAATAGGTATGGGCAGTGCCCATGCTAGTACAAAGCCCAGCTCTGTAACACCAAATGGAAATACACTGCACTTGTACAGTAGTCTTCACCAGCTAAAGAACCAGGTAAAGTGTATGCCACTGCTTACACTCTTTTGCTGCTCAGTCCAACGTAATCAACTAATCACTGAGGTGAAATGGACCCTCAGCAGGACCAAGCTTCCTTCAGTAGGTTCTAATTTTTTCACCTGGAGCAGTGCTTGAACATCTGTCTAAGAATTCAGATGTCCAGAAACCCTGGATACCCCAAGATTCTTCTGTGGAGTAACCCACTGTCTGTGGGAACCCAACATGACAGGACCACAGCATGGTCTGTGCACCACCAAACAAACCAAGAAAGTGGTGGATCCACTGAGTGTCACCACCCAGCACATACTTGTGTAGCTTTGAGCAGGATAAATAGTACTCTGAGATACAGAATTGTCACTCAGGGGACTCTGAAGTGCCCTTGCAAAGCCCCATAATGATGAAGGAAGGGGATATTTAGCTGGGTGGAAGCTGGGATGAAATTATTTCCTTCCACAGGAACGGCACAGGAAAATAACCATGCTTTCACACTGCAGAAGTGAAGTCTGAAGTGTATCTTTTCCCTGTTTGAAATCATAATTCTGACTTTGTAAACAGAAAAATCAGGTCAAATCCCTGTAGTTACTATGTTACATATGATTCAACTCTCTGTAAGCCAAAAGCTTATATATTTGTAGAAGTGTTTCCACCGTGGGAAATCAAATTCAGTCCAAAAGGCAAATCCTGAGTGCTTTTAAAATCTAAGTGGGACATTTGTTAGAAAGCAATCTGTGCAGCAGTAACTAAAAATCATGTTTGATTGGCTTCATATCCACTTTCGCTCTGCAGTCTTTGATGGGTTTTGTTTTCTTTAATGTCCATTTTGAATCTTGCCGAGAGAAACTGAACAGATAACTTATACTATACAGGTGTTCATTTTATTTCACACGTTTTTGGTTTATGAGATGCTTTTGAATTATTTTTTTCAATAACTATGCATCTCAGATAATTCACAAGAACTAGTCAATGCTTATACTAAGTCACATGGATTTGTTTCTGCTCCCAATACTGTTGTATATATTTTTCAGCTAACAAAGCAAAAATTTATTTTGTTCAGTATTTGAGTTTTCCATACCTAGTTCCTTCAGTTTACGAGTGTTCAGTCCTGTAAACTTTTATTATTTAGAATATTAATGAAAAATGTATCGGGCACAAGAGATCTGAAGAGTCAAAGACAGGCTTTTTAAAAAGTCAAGTTTTAACATTAGCAAGTCCTGACATATGATTAATATGATGTCTAGAGAGCAGGGCTCACAGAGTGTAATTCATTCAGCATAATATTTTATTTATATTGTTTACAAATGGCATTGGAGTCAATACCTTTATTCAAGTTTTAAGCCCTTCAGAATGGATTTTCGTTAAGTTGTGTTCTTACACTAGCTCCATAAAGTGTCAAATGACAAAGAGAATCTCATGAGGATCCCCTGTATCATAGAATCCCAAACTGGTTTGAGTTAGAAGGGATTTCAAAGCTCATCCAGTTCCAACCCCTTGCAATAGGCAGGCGTACCTTCCACTAGACTAGGTTGCTCAAAGCCCTGTCCAACCTCGCCCTGAACACTTCCAGGTATGAGGCAGCCACAGCTTCTCTGTACCCGTAGGCTAGCATCAGATCTCTTCACCACACTGCTGGGCACACAGAAAGTGCTGTCTGGGAGGAAATGAGGTGCTCAGGGCATTGCTCCACAGCCATGTCACTTCCTCTCCTTCTCAAACCATCTCAGCTGCCCACATCAGGTCCTGCACTCAGCTGAGCTGGAGAGTAGCCGAAGACGGAGGGGCTGAAAAATCAAGAACTACTGAAGGGAGTAGGCAAGTGAACAGTGGCTCCAGCTGAACCCTTCCAGTGTCTGCACAACTTGGAGGAAGTTAAAGAAATCAGTTGTAATCCATCTATGGATTCAAAGTCCATATACCCAGAAAAGACAATAAATCCAAACAGTTCCAGACTTGGCTGCTCATAATTGATCTTCCAGCTGCTCCACTGGGAATGCTGTGGATGTAAGCTAGAAATGAACAGATGCATTCATGCTTAGCAGAATACACCAGGGAAGCACACCACAGATAAACAATGAGAGGAATCTCCTGCTTTGTAAATAGCTTGAAGTGCTTTCATTTTAGCCAAGACTCAAAGGCATTCTTGTGATGGGATTTCTTTGCAGAGGTTAGTTTCTGTTCTTCAGCACAGAACCAACAGTGGTTGTGGGTTTCACCCCTCTCATTCATTTGGTCTAATGATAGAAAGATTTCTTACAGATGAAAAGCCTGACTAGCGGTTTAGTGAGCCTCGAGTGTAATTTTATATCTTTAAATAAAATCCACCGTTTAAGACTCATGTAGCCAATGTGTGATGCTTTGCTTCCTAGTGTGTCCCCCTGGATAAAATCTGTACAAGAAGCACAAGGGTTGCTTTGTGCCATCGACGTATCACCTAGGTTCTTGGGGGTGGGTAGAAAGGGGTGATGGAAGGCAGTCATTTGAACTAAATTATATTCTTTTGAAAGGGCTAGCCATGGCTGCTGAGTAGCTTCAGATACTCCAGTCTTCTATGCCTCCCTGTGGGAGCACAGCCCCAGCATACTGTTCCATATGCCAGGTGCATGGGAATGGAGCTATTAACAAGAATACATGGTGCACAAGAATACATTCAGGCACCACTGAGAAACACCTCTAGTAATATGCAGACATATATAGTCTGTCCTGGCAGAGCTGACCTAAGTGCCTACAGCAAACTTGGAAGTTGTGAGCAGGTTTTAGATTTTTTTGGAAAGAATACATAATTTCCATAGCACTGAATGATACAGAAGTAGCATTAAAAGGGAAGGTTATTTTAAAAAAATGGGAATTTCAGTCAGTGAACAGCAATAAATAAATTACTTACAAAATGTGATCTATACTGAAGTGTTTGATGTCCCTCTTTCAACTGTAATGGGACACTCAGACTGTCAAGAACAAGGTTGAGTCTATAAGTGTCTCTGCATGTTCTTTTGGGCAGGATGTTTAAAAAGCTGAAGCCTCACTGCTCCAGTAATGTGCTCAAATTGACCAAGTGACCTTGCTAAGATAAAACAGTTGCTTCAAAACATTTTCAGGATACTAAAACAAAAACCAGATGAAAATGCAGTGCTCCAAACAGGTAAGCATCTTTTCACCCGAGGTGAAACGTTATTAAACTGATATTCTGCCAATGTCAGTAAAATCCAAATTTTAGCCCGAAACAGAACATCTCTCAGTTCAATCCACTACATCCTATTGAGAAGAAACCTATCAGGTGAATGAAGTGGCATTCAGTCCCCATATGGACATTTTCCTGAGGACCCAGGAGCGTTTGTCAGTATTTGGTTGGAAAGGAAGGACCATCTAGTTCAATGCAGTCTCTGATACTGACAAGATCAGATTCAGAGGGAAAAGGAAAATCAAGGTGTATTGTGGTGCTTCTTTTTCCCTCTCGCATTTTTGATGTCATGATCTTTAGAGATTTCTTGAATCAGAGGCAGCAGCTTTTTTTTTAATGGCCCTTTATAGATTGCATCTTCTCAGACACAATGAGTCTAGTTGAATTATGAATTTATCTTTGCACTTACCTTCACAATGCAGGTTAATCAGATGGAGGTCATATTGTCCTTCTGAGGCCAACAGACTGTTGGGGCTCTTCTCTTCATCCCTGTTTTTTAAGTGAATGACAACATTGCCTTTTCAAAAGGTCTGACCAAAGAGATTTTTCTTTAATGTGTCTGTCCTTCATGTCTCTGCTTGAATGGGAAGATTAAATGCTTTTAGTGGTTACAATAACATTGATTTCATCTGTGTGAATCCCACTGCCAATCTGTAGTTGCTGTACATTTTCATCTGACATGACCTTAGTCGCACATGGTGAAACAGCTTTTCAGGATAAATTATCACAGGTCAGCCAGGTGTAGTTTGCTTCCTTCTTTCCACTGTTTTTGAGGTGATTGCCTCTCAGCCTTTTTAGATTTATATCCAAATTCAAAAACTTCATTGCTGGGATAGTCCTGGAATAGCAATGTCTGGAACACCATTAGTAGCATACTAACACTAAGAGATCAGGCTATCTGCTACCTGATGGCAGATTCCTCTTAATTTTCTACTTTTATTAGGGATTAGAGTTCATTCATGAAACAATAGCAACATCTGAAAATTGCCTTTGTTGCCTCTTTGTATGGGATGTCTTCTTGGATCTTTGAGATATCACCAGGAGAGAAGAAATACGTTTCTCAATCCTAAACATTCTAGGAGTTTAGACCTATGATATCTCCACAGCCATGCATTACCTTTTACAAATCACTCTTGCTCTGTGCACTTAGTCTGGGGGCCCTCTTAGGAACATATTTTATTCCACAGGTGGATTGAAAATGAAGCTAGTCTGGATCTAAACAAGAGTATCACACAAGCTACATTTTTATACTCAAATTACAGAGCCAGCTTTCCTAGATCAGATCTTCTTGATCACTGTGCAAAGGAGCAGACAGTACACTCATTCTCCAAAAGCAGGTACCAGCAATAGAGTGTGCCACATGTTGTCCCCTCCCCTAACTAGCCCTTTCTTTCTTCCCCTCTGTGTGTAGTCAGCATGTCGCTAGAAGGTGGACTGAAATGTTTCAGACATCTTTGAAATCCTGGATGCTTTCTGAGAGTGTTTTTCAGCTCTTCCACATTATTCATGAAAAAGAGAGAGACTAAACTTTTGCTGGAATGCATAGAACATTTAAATGAAATGTTGATAAAAAGAGAAGATACATTTTGGAGGCATTCTGAAGAAATTTAAAACACATCAGAGTTCAGCACTGTCTGGCCTCCTAGATGAAAAATGGAGGCCACAAAAGTCACCATTGTGACAATATGCCCTTACCTGTTACTGAACTAGCAGGCTTACTATTTCTCCTGGTGTCTCTCTTGAAATATTAAAATTATCAGCACGTCAAGACATGAAGCAGTTGAACAAGCTGGTGTTTAAGAAAGTCAGATGTTGCTCATTAGCCAAAGATTGATCTCACACATTTATGTGAAAACCATTTGGTGAAACAGACAGATCTGTGTCTGTCTTTAGTCAAAGTCAATTTATTTTTGTTATTTTATTGTGGGAGCAGCAGCTTCTGAGATTTAAATGAAATAGACTGAACTATAATGTGTTTCAAAACAAATGTTTGGGCAGTGCCTTCACCTCCCTGTGTTTTTCCTGTTACTTCTGTCTTCTAGTAGGTATGTTGCCCTTTCACAAGGAAGACAGTAGAGACAATGTAAGGGGATTCCTAGTGCCCAGAGACTCCTGTTCAAGGAAACCCAACACTCAAAGAAAAAATGTCAAACTACCTTTTTCCAATTTACAGTTGATAAAAAAAAATCCCATTTTCATCTTCATCCTTGCTCAAAGAGTTCTGCCTCTCTGTAAAATGTTTGGGATTCACATACAGATCAATTAACATATGTCTGTACTTTATTTTTACTTTTCCCAAAATGCATATAAGTAATTCTACCCAGAGCTTTAAAATCCACCTTCATTGAATTCATCATTGCATTTATTACTTCCTTTTACTCAGAAGTAAAAAATGTTTTCTGTAATTTTCTCCCTAGAATTATAACACTCCAACAAAGGCTTTCAGTGTTCACCTGAAGTACCCTGCTCTGGAGGGCTACTGGTAACACACAAGTTTCTTCCTTTTGAGCGCCTAAAGTCAAAACATCTCGGCATTGTAAAGTGTGGTGACTTTAGAGAGTGAAAAGGGGGCATGGAACTCTACCTAGTGGTCAAGAATGCTGCAAAGCTTATTTGCCCTTCAACATAAACTCAGCGTCAGGTGTCTATTGAATCATGTAGCCAGCTGCCAGCTCTGGCACCCTCTGGCACACTCTCCTGGGTGCCTTCCTCACACTCTTAGGCTGTACTAGGAGATAGTGCAAAACAACACAAGCAGATCTGTAGAGCAAAGCATTCAGTGCAAGAGGGCCTGCTGTCCACACTACACGTTTTGGGGGAAAAGGCATTTCAGTTTGGTTCTACTCCAGTCCCATAGGCCAAACAGCTATCAACAACTGGTGCACATTATGCACATTTCTGGAGTGTTTCAGCTTGGTGCAATCAGAAGAAAATCCTGTTTGTGTGCTCTGATATTGCTCATGAAATGAAGCACAGGCACGCATGGTAGAGACACTTGTCTTAAAACACATTTCTGATTAGAATCAAGACACTAATGTAGGCCTACCTGTAGGCAGCTGAGATATCTAGGTCTGCAGGCACTCCTCTAGTTCGTGGAGTGGAGATATTTCAGAGGGCAATTGAGATCTTTGGAAGATTTAATTGCTATTCTAAGGGGTCTCTTTCTCTCACAGTGAAATGAAAGGATGCCCCATAGCACCAAATATACATAATAAGCTGTGTAAATAGAATATTTGTCTTGTTTATTTGAGTGAATTTCCAAAAAGTGTTAGCAAAAACTGAGAAGCGTCAGCAACAGCAATTTCTATTAGCAGCTCCCTTTGTTTGGTGTTTTCTTTTTTTAAATTGAGACATTTCAAGTATCCTAAATTGTTTAAGAAACAGTAGGAAAGATTTTTGGGTTTTGAACAACGCAGTCTATTTAGCCAAACATAGCTAATGTAGTATAGAGATCACAATTGGAAACAACTGCTAGTCAGACACCAATTAGACTTGTTTTCAGACTGAATGTCAATAGACAATGAAACCGCATAAATTAATGTAAGTGGCAAACTGTAAAGAGGCCTTTGAATTGCATCTTAAATAGGATGCAGAGGCTAGGACCCGTCTGCAGAGGTGAGGTACCTGAAGCACAGTCAGACACTGGATCTGAGCTGGACACTTGAATTTCATGTGACAAAAATTATCTGAATTATCTGTGGACAGTGGGAACATTTTCAGCCATCATATAATCTGTGTCCCCCAGCTGTCCTTGGAAAGAATAGTATGCCTAAGCTATGGAACAACTTTTTTTCATATAAGATGAACTAGAATAGGAAGGAGCAGGATGAGATGGCTTTCTGGGATCCCACAACAACAGACCATAACTTCCCAAATGACACCTAAGTTCCTGGCATAGTTCAGGAGAAAGGCCCAGGGTACATGTGTCAGCAGTTACAATAAGGTATATTGGTCTCAGAAGCACATTAAAACCAGATTTCAGAAGGAGAATAACTTTTTTTCACCTTTTTGGTAGTGTACCCTACTTATCTTATTTGTATTTCCCCACCATGTCCCTAGATTTCTTTGCCAGTCACTGCCATAGTCCAAGCATTCACTAACTCCACGGGCTGCTGAGGACATCTCTTCACAAACTACAGATAAGGAACTTGAACAAGTCCAGCTCGAACTGCTGGGCTCACCAATTCAGACTGATCTTATGGGATGAAGAACCACATCTTGTCCACTGTCTCCAGATCACAAAAAAGAAGAAATTTGTCTCTAAGTGGCAGCCTGCTTCTGTGGCAGAAGCCTCTTCCAGTTTGGCATCTTATTCTAAAAGAACCAGCCCAGACAGTCCGGGCAGAATGCACACCAAAGTCATAGAAGAGAATCATACAATCATAGAATTGACTGGGTTGGAAGGGACCTTCTAAGTTCATGTAGTCCAACCCCCAGCAATAAGCAGGGGCATCTTCAACTAGATCAGGTTGCTCAAAGCCCCATCTAACCAAGCCTTGAACATTTCCAGGGATGAAGCAGCCACAACTTCTCTGGGCAATCTGTTCCAGTGCCTCACCACCCTCATTCTAAAAAATTCCTTATTTCTGGTCTAAATCTACCCTACATTAGTTTAAAAATATTACCCCTTGTCCTGTCGCTACAGGAGAGCTGGATGCTGCAGTTTCAAAGACACTGCACATAGAATTTAAGTGCTTAGGAAACAGGGCATGCAAAGGTCAAAAAAATATAGGCACCTTCATTATGGATGTGCAAGAGAGACTATTTGTATACCTAGAGAACTTTAGTAGCTAATTTTAGATATCTTAATAGACAGTAGGAGTGTGGAAAGGTCAGCAAAGTCAATGGTGGATAAGTAGATGCTCACACCAGCTGAGGAGGAAGCCTAATTTAGGCCAGATGAATCCCAGCCAGTGAGTCAGAAGCAGAGCAGCAGGAGACAAAGAAACTAATTCACAATTTACATCTTCACAAACTCCATAAAAGTATCCCAAGTGATTTGTCTACTATTCAGATGTTCTTTACCAAAAATTGTGTGGTTGTGCACAGATGTTCAAGGGATGAGGGGAACAAACAGCATTTTCTGGCATTATCTGTGGCTGATGTTGGAGCCAGAAATCAGAGGTGGAGAAGAACCACATGGAGTCATAAGTACTGAAAATGAGGCAACTTGACTTTCAGGTCCTTGATAGAGCCTTTTAGTTGTCAGAGTTTAAAAATAGAATACTTGGACTGTGTACGAAAGTGGAAAAAAAAAAGAAACTTAGCTATATAATTTTATCATCACTTTTAAGAGTCTTAGTAGTGTATTTTTAACTTGATAATTTAACTTGCCTGCCTTCCCATGATACTTATAAAAAAAAAAGAGTACATTCTTTATTTTAGCCAAAAGTACTATATAAACAAATTCCAAGGAATGCATTCAATTAGAATGATAGACTACAGTAATGGGTGCACTTGATTACATTTCCGTTTCACAAAGCAATTCACATTTGCTACTAATATGCTAAAATTTGTGCCAGTCAAAATAAACTTGTCTATCACAGCAAGAGAAAATCATCAAAACACACCACTAAGTTCCTCTCTCACTCATACTAATTTTATGCTGGAATCACTACAATTTTTCTCAGAGTTGTTCTTGACATGACAGTTAATTCTACCACTTCAATTGATGGGTATACAAACTAATTCATGCACGTGAGTTTCCATGTACTTCTGAGAACACTTTCACATGTATGACTTATTCCTGTAAGCAATCAGCTTCCATGAGCCACAGTTACATTGTGCAGACAGTTACACACAGCAGAAGAGACTATTTGGATAGTTCTTCTTAAGGCTTTTTTGGGTATCAATCATAGAAAACTCATAGATGTCTTGAAGGAAGCACCCTGCT
>NW_009928708.1:31148-40296 GCF_000696875.1 Nestor notabilis
AGGAAAAAAAAAAAAAAGCAGAAGAGTCTCAGGCCAGTTCCAAATACCTACCAGATCTACTCCATTTCTAATGCTTTCTTTTCCCCAGGAGTCCAGGAGCTATTATCTCTCCCAGTGGTCAGAAAATCACAGTTGGACCACCCCAAACACAAAGAACAAAATAAAAATCTGTAGCATGCACTCATGTTCTGGTTCTTTTTTGGCCTGGAGAGTCAAAAAAAGACCTGTTTGTCTTCTCTACTCACTCCCTTAACAAAAAACATGAGAGCACAGAGTGCTATTCCTTTCAGAAAAGTATGTGCGAACTTCAGTGTTACTGTGCACTAACTGCAGACTCTTGTCCGTTCAGGCAGCAGGCATTTTTGTTCTGCTCTGACGAGTCACCTACACAACCTCTTTTCTTCCTTTTATTACTGCTGTACTTACTCAGTACAGGCATTCCTTCCATTGTCAGTCTTTTGGCAGGGTTTGTGGAGGACAGTTGACTGCACATCAATCACACCATTAACTCTTTGTTGCACTGGCTCCATCTCAAGTTTGCATCCTCCTCTTGCAGCAGTCCTCAGTAGGTTATTTTTGTCAACATTTTCTAATTAAGCAGAGGCACGTTATTCTGGGTGACTGGAATGTAACTGGACCATGATCTTTACCCCTGAAAACAGTCTACTCCATCTTCAGTCAGTTATTGCTTTTTCCACTGTATGATAACACACTTATGTGCCTGTATTTATATATATATGGTAAAGTCAAAGAGTAAACACAGTTAAGTCTTCAGCTAAAAATTGGAAAGTTCAAAGTAACTGATTGGATATGCTAAAATAAATTCAGTTCTGACAGTGAGACATCAGATGACAAAGCACTTCAAAACCTGAGATCAGCCTGAGGGGTTAGCTAAAGATAACAGAAAAGTGTGGTCATCTTGGAACTCTGCTAAAACAAGTGCTAAACAACTGCTCAACAAGTGCCGACTCAGCTAAGAGATTAGCAAACAGTTGACACAGTCAACAGTCTTTACCCAGAGCTACACTAACATGCTGACGGCATTTCCTACCATGGGCCTCAGAGAGCAAGACAATTCACAGCAGAATTAGTGTGTGGGAAACCTAGCAATGAGGAGCAGACATGTATCAAAACAGGTCTGATGCTTACAGTTTTCTAATATTGAGCAACATTTAAACAATGCCCTTTGAAAGAATATTTTTATTTTGTGGGAATGATTTTGCAAAGAGGTTTTCTTCTCTGTGTAATCAATTCTGAAAACAAAAAAGAAGACACAGATTTCTGACAATTTATATTTATTATTTTTTAATTAGAGTGTTGTTTGTTATATTTTGCTTGAACTATCTATTCACTTTATTTCTATCCAGGACTGATTTAAAACTTTTTACTGGTAAGTGGTGCACCTCAGAAATGACAATACATGTTGAAGAGGTTGCTTAGCTAATGCAGACTGCTTCAACTTCTCTTTTTGCCTTGCAGATTACATGCCTGAACAGGAAGGAACTGGTAACTGCAAACTGATTTAAGTTGTGAATGAAGTCTACAGGAGAAACGAAAGACAATTACATAGTGTACAAGTTTAATCTTTTATAAACCTAAATATTATAGTGCTGGCAGGATTTATTTATACACAACAAATGAAGAATAAATGTCTGACTTCATTCTTTGTTTGAAATGCACTGTCAGAGGAAATACACAAGCTAGTAGCTTCTCTAATAGAATGGGATTTTAGTAAAACATAGACACCTTCCCTGCCTGCTAGGAACTGAAAGATGTTAGGCTCTTCCCTGTAAAAAAGTAGCAACCTTCACTTGGTTTGAATGTCCCAGAGAGCAAAACTGATAATAAAAATAATTTATTCCCAACAAAATATTTTTATTGTGTTTCCCATCATACTAGTCAGCACTTTTTAAGAAAATGCTGTTTCACTGTAATTCCAGTGTGAGACATTCAGCTAGCCATATGTACAGGCAAGCAGCAGGAAGGGGTTGAGAGATCTGTGTAAGTGAGCTAATGAGACTGATAAAAGAGGCAGTTGCACATTTGTTATGTTTTGAGTCAAATCACACTCACGAGGTGAAAAGTGAAGTGAGAAGATTGGGACTGATGAAAAATTACTGACTCTTTTTTGTGAGAGAGACAGGCAAAGGACTTCCAACCCCTTACAACACAGTGAAAGCTGAGCATGAGGTACACAGCCTGGTCCTCATCCTTCTTCTCTGCCTTGGGGTCTGAGCACTAGCCTGCAGGAAGGCAGGTGGTGGCATCATGTTGTAGAGACATAAAAGTATCTCCTTGCAAGGTTCCTATTTACTCATGGAAAAGCTCCTGTTTTCCTTTTCTGTTTCTCCTTGCCATTATCTGAGTCTCATCAGTCAGTGGGTTTCGTTTGTTTGCTTAGAGCTACTCTTGTGGTTTACACCTTGTTATCCTTCATGAAGGAGTTTCTTTAAAATGCATTAGTTTAATAGTTTCAATATTCAGTCTGTTATATCCCTCTGAGTAGCTGGTCCTGCCTATATCTGGCTTCACTCTTTCTAAACACTAGGGAATTTGGGAAGGCAATGACCATCTTACTGGGACTTGGAATGGCAGAACATAACCTCTGCCAGAAACTTAGCAGGTAGGAAAACACCACCAGGATATGGACACGAAGGATGGGGTGATGGGCAGACTGCCAGTGATACCAGGATGTCTGGCTCCACTTAGAGGGCTAAAAGAGTAACAAACCCTAAGGTCTATGGGCCAGGCTTCGCATTCTGTGATGGTGACTTCCAGACCACAGTTCTTCCTAGCTTTCTATTCCCTGAAATGCCGCTGCTACAGAGGTCTTGGGCTTAAGAACTGCTTGGAAAGCTGGAAATAAAGCAACATTTGACTTTACAAAAGTGATTTGTTTTAAATTTCTGGGAAGTTTTTTTGTTGTTTTGTATTTTGTTGCTTGGTTGGTTTTTTGTGTTTTTTTGTTTGTTTGTTGTTTGGTTTTTGTTGGGTTCTTTTTGGTCTTTTTGTTTTGTTTTATTTTGTTTTTTTAATGGGGATGAGAGCAAGAGAAAGCAAGAACATATTCTCTTTTTAAATAGGACTCTTTCCCCTTTTCAAGAATTTTTGTGCAATAGGAATTCTAATTTCTGGGCAGTTCTAACAATCTCAAGCCATATGCTCTATCATGCACCATTCTTAACAGTAAATTTTGAAGAAAAATCTCATAATCAGAAACTTGGACACATGCAAAAACAGAATATTATGAACAGACAGAACATATGTCCATATCTGATGCATTCCAGTTTTACTCATGACCCTATTTTTCACAGATCTTGAACATTAAAAATATTTGATTTATGGATATGTGTCTATGGTTACAAAACAAAATGCTTAATGTTTCCTAGAAATTACTTGGAAAAAAAAAAAACCAATGTAAAATCCCCAGATACTTGTAAGTCAAAATGAAACGACATGTTTTCAGGACAAGATTTCTCATCCTTAGAAATCAGAAATGAGATGCAACTCCCACTTAAAAAAAAAATAAAAATATATATATATCTAAAAGAAGGAGTTTCAGAAATGACAAGGTTATTTTGAGGATAATGTCCACCTTTACTCCAAAGATACCCAAATATAAATATATTTTTCAAAAGCAAAACTGGGAGAACCCCAAATTCGCTATGCATAAAATAGCATTGGAAGACTACCATGTACATTCTCTTTTTGTCTCTCCAACTTGTTCATCACCCTGCACATACAAACACAAACACTTCCTTTGAAATGTATATTCAACTCTTTCTCTTAAAAAGCCTTTTATTAGAACAAAGCCTTGTCAGGTGCCAGGCCAGGAAAAAAGGTACAGTGAAAGTGAATTATTCTTGTCCTTTTCATAGAACATGAGTAAAATAAAAGAAGTTAGAATTGGCAAGTAACTTTGGCTTCAAAATATCTAAACTCTCCAGCAGTTATCCAATGCCAGAGACATATTATTTTATAAGTGATATCAACATAGGAAAACACTGCATTGTAAATGCCCTCCGGAAAACACAGATCTTAACTGTTGCATGTACATTTTGTTAACAAAATGACTATTTTACTCCTACATAGGTCCAAAGAATATGGACCAAAGTTAGCTATGATGTATGTCATTCAGAGGAAAATGAATAGGTTCAGACCTCTTAGTGTCCTAATTTGGAGGCTGTACTGGGAATAAGAGAGACGGACAGAGATCCCTATGGTCTTCACACAACACTAAACTCTTCCTGACGTTTGCTCTCATGACACATCCTATGAGGGGCACATGCCCAGGCTGTGTGCCTGAGCCAGCCAAAGAGATGCAGCTGTACAGCCACATTGCGTGTCACATGCACACATCTTCCCCACACACACACTCTTCGAAGCTTTGGACTATGTCCACTGTGCATTTATAGTAGGTCTTAACAGTACAGGCTTTAATATCCACCTAGTGAAAGTTTTCATTGTGTTTGTTGGGAATTTATGAGACCTTGGTTGCCTAACTCTTTGTGGTCTTGATCACTAGATTTTTCATTTACACGGGAACTTTAACTGAAAGAGCAATTCTTAAAGTCAATTAAATTAGTGTGTCTTTTTTCTTGCAGGGTCACTTTCAGATCGATCTCAGCCTGGTTTATATTGATTTTTTTACTTGCAGAACTCAATCTACATTGCTAGCTCCAAATGAACACAAGTACGCCTGTGTGGCTTTACAAGAACGTAAGGTGCAGGGTGGGAGAAAAGCACAGGCACAGTGAGAAGCTGCAGTGCCATTACCACAGCAAACCAGAGTCCTCAATGTGGGGCTCCATCACCTCCAGCTCTATTGAATCCTGCTGAGTACATAACCAGCTGGCATGGGGATAGAGTGCTTTCTCAGTCTATTTATTAGAATTTGAGTGAAGGGGTGAGGAGAGTGGGGATATGAATCTGAGCTCCAATGGTAACTAAATAAATCCAGCATATTCTCTCTAAATATAGAGCTATTCCTAAGAGAGAGTAAGAAATATACTTCCTCCACTGCATGGCCAAGGTTAAAGCCTTAAGTTTGTGTCTGTGCTCTATGGACTGCGCTAGGGAGATCTTTCCTTCCTTTCCCTCTGCCTCCCCTCCCTACCTTCAAGGTCATAAGGATAAAAGCTTAGGGAGCTCAAAGGCATTTTGTAAAGACATTTGAGAAACTAGTCATTCACAAGACTAACACACTGAATAGGGCTCAAGCTTATTAAAACGAAGGGCTCTATCATGCAGTGACATAGCTCTGGTGTCACAGCAGATAGCATGAGACAGAGTTTCCAAAGCTGCAGCAATTCAGAAAGGTTAGACAGGGACTGTATAGTGCCTTTTAGCTGTTTCCACCCCCTAAAGCAGCAGTCCAGCATTGCGAGGTCATGTAAATGACAGGAGGGAAACAAAAACCAGCTCCATTTGACATTTTAGGTAGTGGGGAAAATTAGTGCTGCCCCCTGGACTCTGGGTAGTGATCTGTGACAGTAACAGTATAGCTTTTGGAGGTGGTAGCACTGGCTGTGAAGAAGGGGGGAGTGGTACCAGGCAGGAGGTCCAAGCGCCCTTGTGTGATAGGACAGCCAGGAAGGACAGGATAAAAAGACAAGTTCATACCCTAAGGGTTAATTAGTTTTTTTATTTACTCTACATTAAAAGCTGTGAAAATTAAAGGTCCAAAGAGGACTGCAGTGATTCTGGGCTTCCAAGCACAGAAGTAATACAGCTATTTGGAGTTCTGTGATCATTTGGATTTAATGAGAACATTCCTATGAAAGACACAATTCACTTACAGGCGGCATGTGAAACCAGCCCGACCTGGAGGTCATTTATACTGTTTCTGTTTCCCAGCACATCCACAGGCAAGCCACTGTTAAGGCTCTTCATGAGTTTGTATTTACTCTGCAGTGCAGCTTGAATATGGACTGGGCTTCTTTTTAGAAGTGATAGCACAGACAGGCACCCATTTCTGTTTGAGCAGAAGCCAGTCAGCATGGTTGCGTAAAATGTTCTTCTGTCAAAATCACCACTTAAACTAGAGCCATGCTTTCCACTTCATACCCCTTGCCAGCGTGGGTGAAGAAGCACAATGGATTTTTCCCTCACACCTCATTGCTGCCCCTTTCACACAAGCAAAAGCAGGAGAAAGCTGCCAGCAGCTGCTGCAAGTCCTTCCCCCAGCAGAAGTCTCCTGGCATAGGCATGTCTCCTGCAAACCTTGGATCAGCACAGCTGGCCGACAGCACCCTGAGGATGTACATGTACCAATGGGCCCTTCTGACAGCAAAGTGCTAATTAAGGAAGCCTGTAAAACATGATCTCTGGCTTGCCTAAGGGCAGATACAAGCGTGGTCTGAATGGCAGGGTTGTGCAGCCAGGAAGGCACAAATGGACTGTGGGGCACAGGATACTGCATCAGGTCATACCTCTTCACCCCTCTGCCAGTAAATCCACCACAGAGGGTCTTAATATAGAGTTGCAAATTCATCATCAGTCCTCCCTAGAGTGTATTAACTTAACTGGTGTTACAAAGTTTTCTTGGAGCCACAGGAACATCAAGGATTTCTTTAACTATAAAGAGTATAGACGTGATAATGAAAGCTTTGTGTATGAGCCAGCAGGCGCCTGAGATGTGAAGCCCATTTCACAAATGTCAAATGTACTAAGTATGACAAAAAAGTTTGCCTGCTTATGTCTTTCTCCATATTTTGATACTATCTTTGATAGGTTAATTAAAAAGAATTAATTAAAATACAAGATTTTACTTAATCCTTTTTTTGTTTCCCCAGTAAGTAAACCCAGTCTTGTATAGCTGTTCACCAGAGTACTTAAAATAGCCAAAACCTGCAAAAAACTCCACTATACAGAGGAACCAGAGCTCCCAGGTCTCAGCATGCACCACTGGACATATCTTGGTCCCACCTGAGAGTGAAACCTGAGAATACACCTCATTATTCCCCATGTCTTTGTTGTAATAGGAAGGAAGCCTGAATGAATGAAGTAGAAGGGGGGACCTACAGTATAAGCAGCTGTGTCTCCTGCTGGGATGCTTATCAGACTGCTGTGGACATGTGGTGGTGTGTACCTCACGATGGGACCCTAATTCCCCACCAGCAGATTACTCTAGCAGAAACTAGCACTACCTCCAGATGAACTTGTCCTGTCCACTCACCACAGCAGTTCATTGTCTTTTCCTAGTGTTCCTGCAATCATACTATCTGTCAGAAAAAGCTCATATCCAGCTGAAAATGAGCCATTTTTCTCCAGGATGGTGTTCTGCTGAATCCATTCCCTGATCAGCTCTCCACACTGTCCCACAAACATGAATTCCAGGTATAGGAGACCAAAAACAAGAATCTGTGGTCATCCTTTCAGTGTACTTGCACTTGTTGTATAAAAGTGACTGGGGAACCACAGGTTTCATCTAGTTGTAGTGAAACCAGACTGCTAAACTCACATGGAGAACCACTGTGTTCTGGGAAGTTGTGCATGAATGTAAAGACGTTCTTTTCAAAAACATCACTATTCCCAGTATCAAAATTGTTTTAAGCACCCCACAGGAGTCTGCAACAGTCCTTGAAAACATTTAAGGGCTTGCAGAAAAGTCTGAAAAACACAATTCTTGACTGTCTACAACCTTGAGTTTTAGGGTCTCCAGAGTGTGACTAGCACTCCACAGGAGCCTGGCTCATGCAGGTAACACATGTCCTCCAGAGCTACTTTCATCTTGGTAAGCATTAGCCTGAGCTGCTTTAGAGAGGAGTGAAAATATAAAATCTGTAAGGCAGATGTAACAAGAGCTCCTGTAAATTTCACCTTTCCTAAAGAGCTCTCAATTAAAATTCATACCAGAAGTAAATACTTATTTTTCATGGGGTTTCATTCCACACCTTGCTCACCCTGGGCTCTCACACTGCAGGCTCTTTTTGTCATTGTGAGCCTTTCTGGCAGTGTTCTTAGGTAGCTTCACTCACCAGAGGACTATGCAGAAAAGAGATGCATAAATGTGCAAACTACTAGGACTTTGAACATTCCTTTCTTTGGGGCTGTTGCTAATACTTGAAAAATGCTTACTGCTTTTTTTGCTTTCTTTTCTGAAACCACCACGAGCAGAGGGAGCCCCTTTCTTCCTTTCTGAATTCCAACTCGTAAACCACTAGAATATGCTAAATATATTTAACCGCAGGACAAAGTGGTTTATATTTTCAACTATTTCCAGCTGATTTCTTATGCTTTATACCTATTTCTTTTCTGGTTAGGCACAGCATTTACCACAAAGATTTCAGGGCAGGAAATGCATCCTTACCATGGCCCAACAGTCAGTCATTCCTTATTTCACTTCATGCCACTTTGGCTCCCTAAGAAACTCTTATTTAAGCTTCTCTTCATTACAGACACCTGTTCTCAGGCACAAACTTGAAAAGAATTTGTAGCTTCTAGTGAAGGAGATTTGAGCCAGCTCCAGGAAAATACAGCTATTAGGTGCTTCCCAGGGGAACGGAGTACAGGCTATTGTCTCTCTGAAGCAGCTCTTAATTACATTTTGGGGCGTGCATGAACGGAATATAGGGAAGTAAGGGAAGGTTTTAAAGGAATTGTATTTCTCCACATTTGCAGTCCTACAAATGGTGGGAGTGGAATATGTGTATCTGATACAGCAAAATCCTGACATTTTGGGCTGCTAATCCATTTCTGTTTTAAATAAACACTCTTTACAGTGGGTTTAAACATAAATTTAACTGTTCAGTTATACTCTAGGATCATAAGACTATACTGTTTAAGTGTTTCACAAGTGGTAACCCCTTAGTGAAGAAATTATACATTTCCAGCCCTGGAAAGCAAAGGATAAAAGTGGAGCAGGAACATCACTGTGTGTGCACTGGTCTATCTAATAGCAATTAGCTAAAGTGGAGCAATCCTTGGAGCCAAGATGAAGCTGAACCAAGGCAACCATTCTTTCAGTAAGATTTAGTAGCAGTAAATTCCCTATAGCATATAAACAGAGAAGGTAAAATCAAAAAGAGGCATTTGAAACACAGAAAGTTCAGCCTGAACACGAGGAATGTATTTTCTGTGAGGGTGACCAAGTGCTGGAATAGATTGCCCAGAGAGGTTGTAGAATCTCTTTCACTGGAGATATTCA
>NW_009928708.1:40327-47000 GCF_000696875.1 Nestor notabilis
GGACGCAATCCTGAGCAACGTGTTCTCCTTGAGCAGGAGGTTGGACTAGATGGTCCCTTCCAACCTCAACCATTCTGTGCTACTGTGAAAGTGGTAGGACGAGAGGGAAAAAGTGACTGTAGTCTCAAATCGGTCTGTCTTCCCACTTTCAGAAAATAATTTGAAATACTGGATGGTGTGTGTGACAGATAGATGAGCTGTGGCAGAAGAAAACCCTTTTGGTACAGAGGTGCTGAATTCAATAAAGTATTTGCTTATTAATCAAACGCAGTTCTACTTTGCTGAAATAAGGGATGGATCTCTTACAATACTCATGAACAAAGAGATCCATTTATACACCTGCAGAAGCCTACTATTTGAGTTATTGCTTCTCTTTACATCTATATTTGGGAGAGTAGGCAGTAAAATAAAAAGTGGTGTAACTTACATGACCAGTGTAAGTATGAAAATGTTGGTCTTCAAATGTTTTGTGTGTCTTTTATTCAGTTACACTTGCACAGAATTAGTAGAAAATTTTTTCAAGTAAAATTGTTCCTTTACTTGCATCACTGGTATCTTTATGCAATGTGTATTCTGAATATACAGACATATCTGTCCTCAGATGATGAACAAGGCACTGAGGTTTTAGTCTTGAAATGAAATGTTGACATACTGGATGAGTAGACACATAGCCTGTTCCTGTGGGATGTATCTGGGTCAAGATTGTAGCATGATTCAGTGAGGCACTGGAGACTTTTTGATCAAATAAAATTTGTATGGGCTAGGAATCCAATGTTAACATACATAACAACAAAGACTGCACTTAAGGATGATAAAACTATGCGTCTCCAAAATAAAAATAATATCCTAATCCCAGGAATTAAGATTATTTCTTTTCAAAAGGAGTAAGAATTAGATTTTTTTTCATCTATCTAAGCTGGAGCTTGCCCATTTTAAACTTCTACTGTCAGCAGCTCTGCTGGAGACAGAACACTAATTTTATGGCCTCATCTGATCCATTTTATGAATCTTTTTATGAAGCAGCAGTATCTCAAAAAGGAGAGAACTCTTTTAGACAAATAACAGAGATGTAGGCCTCAAGATTACAGTTAAAATGTAGAGGGGAAAAAAAAATAAAAAGATTAAAAACCAGACAGGTTCACCATGGGTGATACTCAAGTCCTGGAAATTTCTATGTGTTCCAAAGGCTTGAAGAGGAGCAGAGGCTCAAGACCTCCTACTGTGAGTCTCCTAACACAGTAATTCCCTCCTGTTAGTTACACTTGCATCCCTACTTGACAGCAAGGAAAGACACTCTGGAGCTCATGTTCCACAATGACCTGCAGTGCAGGTACCACTTGAGACGCCTCACTGAATTCCTGTCCAGTTACCACAGTCCTCACTCTCTACTTTTACACCTCAAGAATATTTTTCCTGATCCTGGTAGAAGTAATTGTCCTCTGTCCAGCTGATAAACAACTAGGTATTTATTTAGAAGGTTAGATTTTTTGTCCGGAAGGGATGAATGCTGCGTATTCTGAAGGATAGCTAATGCATGCTCATGCATTCTTTCTATTGTTCTAGCTGATCTAACTCCCATTTTAGTGCATTGCTTCTATGACCCAATGTGGAAACAAAAGCTTCATATCTATATATTCTGATACAGAGTCTGAAACACTCCTCATGCTTTTGGTAGGTATGGATCAAACAGCCATTACTAGAGGCACAGCCTATCCCAGCTTCCCAAGCTACTCCAGAATTTCATACAGACATCCTCAAGACATTGATAGGTATCCAAATGACTAACTCACTCATGTGGTGCAACAGCTTGCCGTGCTTACTTTATTACAGTTTCCCAAGCTACAGTCATAATCCTGGCTGAAGGGTAGACACAGGACCCCAACAAAGATTTCAGGAAAAAATCAAAGAATGTTCCTGCCTGGTTTGCAGTTGCATTGTTGTGGTTTAAAGTACCATGTAGCTGTTTGTGCACTTCCCCACTTTCCCCAAAGTGAGACGGGGAGGAGAATCAGAAAAAGGTAAAACCCATGGGTGGAGATAAGAGCAGTTTAATAATTTAAGTTTTTAAAAAAATGAAAAGGGAGATAAAAAAAGAGAGAGAAGTAAAAACCAACCAACACAAGTGATGCACAATACAATTACTCACCACCCGCTAACCAATGCCCAGCTTGTCCTCAGGCAGTGATCAGCCCCTCCTGGCCATCTCCCCCCAGTTTCTATACTGGGCATGACGTGCTGTGGTATGGAATACCCCTTTGGCCAGTTTGGGTCAGGTGTCCTATCTCTGCTTCCTTCCGGCTTCCTGTGCCCCTCCTCACTGTCAGAGCATGAGACTGAAAAGTTCTTGATCAGGGTAAGCCTACTTAGCAACAACTAAAACATTGGTGTGTTATCAGCATTGTTCTCAGACTAAAGCTAAAACACAGCACTGCACCAGCTACTAGGAAGAAAATTAAGCATCCCAACTGAAACCAGGACACTGTATGTAAATATTAATGGTCACTTGCAGTTATGGAAACTTACAGAAACTACGGGAAAGAAAGATCAAAAGAAGTGACATTAAGTCAATTAATTCAATTGTTGGATAAATACTTCATCTCAGCATGAATGCACTTGTGACTTTATGGAACCCACTAAGACCCCAGCTTTGGCTCTGGCCCCTAAAAAGCACAAGGCTTTATAGGATATTCAGTAATCACAGAATCAGAATGGTCTGGGTTGGAAGGGACCTAAAAGATCACCTAATTCCAACCCCTCTGCCATGGGCAGAGACACCTTCCACTAGACCAGGTTGCTCAGAGCCCCATCCAACCTGGCCTTGAATGCTTCCACAGATAACGTGGCTGCAATTCACCCAAAGTACCTGCCGAAGCAATCATTTTCCAAAGAACATCCAATCTACTACATTAAAGCAGAGGAGTGGCTTGGAGAAGTGGTTGCTTTCTAGAATTTTGTTGTTGTTGTTCACTCCCATGTTAGAAAGTAATTAAAGAAAATCCTGTATTTTGATGCATTATTCACTTGGCCTGTCATGCAGAGAAAATTAGGTTTCTATTAGTCTGGAATTTATCCCTGGAAAAAATCTGTGCAGATTCAGAGCACTGCTCTGTTGATTTGATTATATTACTGGAACATTTTTAAACATATTTTTTAATGTGTTAGTCAACAGTCAACATATGAAGGGGTTCTTGGCCCCACAACATGAAAATGGAGTCAATAAGACCTTTGAACTGGAAGACAAGTGGACTTCAGACTAAGTTATTTTCCTCAAGATTCATATGCATTCTAATAAAATAACTTCTGAGCAGTTATGTAAAGTTTTGACTCAACTAAGCAATGAAGAAGTGAATTGGAAGATTTACTTTATGCAGTTTCTTAAGGAGGAGTATATTTGGGCTACTCAGGCAGGAATCTGAAACATAGTATATAAAGAAGAAAAGCAGGTACTGTTCATATTCCAAAAAAGCCAGCTGGAAGTCATTTCAAATTTAGAACTACTGGCATGCATGATGCATCCATTAGGTATTGCTGTTAGTCAGCACATTCTGACAATCATCCCTACACAATGAATTTGGAAAAATAAATGATAAAGACATGCTGAAGGGGGAAAAAAAAAGAGTACAGTTGACTATATAATATTTCTGATAGCTTGTGATTCCAAGACTGTATTTTTAAACATCCAGGGAGGCTTAAGAAAACTAAGTTAGAAAATTCTTATTTTCTTACTCCAAAAAAATATCATTTTGGAATGGAAATAAAAATCATCAATGCACTCAAGTGTATAACTCAATCTGGTGTCAGTTGTAAGGAAGCTGGAAGAGAGTAAAAATGGGCAAATGAAAACCAATACGGAATTTTTGTTTTAAATATGAGGAAGTTACGCCAATGTATGATCAAATCATTGCAAAGCTCAAAGGGATTTTCATGTGTATCCTGATTTCTGTGATTGTCTAGTGGTTCCTCGTCCTCAATAAGGACTTAGGTAGCTTTATTTCACTTGCTATTTTTGAAAATATTTATGCCCTCCTCACCAGCACTAGCCTAAGCAGTGCAGGCTGGTGCCACTGTGTTCACATGCCTGTATTTCTGCACATTATGTACAGCACTTAGAAACTGGATTGTAGCCCTATTCATCTGGGGCAGGAGGGATAGCAAAAATGACCTTGGACCTTTGTTTCTCCTTCCTCTCCCCAAGTCAGACAGCACCACAAATGCTCCCATGACAAATGCTCAGGGACACACAGCCTCTCCATTTCAGATGGTGCTTCGTCCTCTATTTTTTGTGCTTCAAAATCCACAGTGTGACAAAACACAGAGAAACTTAGTCTTTTTCCACAAACAGTTTTCTGATGGGATAACATGAGGGGTAGAAACTGTTTTGGGGAGCAGCTGGACTGCTCTGCTGACTTCTAGGACCTGAATGAAATTCCTGGTTCTAGCACAGGGTGCACCAGAGTTTTTCCTATTAGTGAGCAAGGGTTGCATCAAAGAGTGTCACAGAGAGAAAGCTAAGAAACAAACATTGGAGCTTGGTCTTTTGGTCTATTATTTAAGGAAAATTAAATTAAAATTCAGGCAGGCGTTCAGTCTTGGTGACTTGTCTAGTTTATTTTTTATAGTGCATTGGATGACTCTGCAAATGCTCTTGCCCTTGACACTTGCATTAAGCCTCATGACTAGCACACGGGAAGTATGCTGCTGCCTGTGTAGCGTTTCAGAATAATTTAATGGTAGCTGAGGGAGCTGTGAATTGTGCGTGGGTGCTGTATCTGAAATACACAGGAGGGCAGGGTAGCTGTGATGTGCAGTGCTGCTTTATTTACGTACACTCCTACTAACGTCTCTGAAAAGCAAAAATGTGGTTGTTCTTCACTGCTCCAGAAGGATGCTGCAGCAGAGCCTTTATAATGGTCACTTTGCACAGGTCTTCTGAGGAAAAGGCAAGATTGTCCTCCCCAGCAGCTGTGTGTGATGCTAGTTCTTATCCACCCTGAGGTCCTGGCAGCCCCTTCTCTCAGCAGCCTCTTACACAGTAAAACGGAGAGTGATGCAAAGACAAAAGATTATTTAGTGTCAGCCCAAGTCAGCCTGACTTTGGGATGGAGCCAGAGCTCCAGTCAGTATTTGTCCAGTTGTTTATCACCACGGTTCCAGGATTGGACAGAGTTTCATAGCTTATGGTGTTGGAAAACATAAGTAGTAATACTGGACTAAAGTGACTTGGTTACAGAAAACTTTCTTCTGAACAATGCACACAGCAAGAATGTTTAGGTGATCAAAACAGAGTAATTCTAGATTGAATAAAACATTTTATTGGACTGAAAAATCATAGAATCATAGAACCACAAAATGTTTGGGGTTGGAAAGGACCTTAAAGATCATCGAGTTCCAATCCTTCTACCACGGGCAGGAATAAAAAAAAACCAGGCTCCTCAAAGCCCCATCCAGCCAGGCCTTGAACACTGCCAGGGATGGGGCAGTCACAGCTTCTCTGGGCAACCTGTGCCAGCACCTCACCATCTTATAGTGAAGAATTTCTAGTATCTAATCTAAATCTACCTTCTGACAGCTTAAAGCCATTCCTCCTTGTCCTGTCACTACATGTCCTTGTAAAAAGTCCCTCTCCAGCTTTCTTGTAGGCCCCTTCAGGCACTGGAAGGCTGCTCTAAGAGGTCGCCAGAACCTTCTATTCTCCAGGCTGAAGAAGCCCAACTCTCTCAGCCTGTCTTCATAGCAGAGGTGCTCCAGCCCTCTGGTCATCTTCATGGCCTTCCTCTGGTCTTGTTCCAACAGGTTGACATCCTTCTTATATTGGGGGCCCCAGAGCTGGATGCAGTACTGCAGGTGGGGTCTCACGAGAGTGGAGTAGAGGGAGAGAATGACCTCTCTTGGCATGCTGGTCACACTTCTTTTGATGCAGCCCAGTACAGTGTTGGCTTTCTGGGCAGCAAATACACATTACAGGGTGATGTTGAGCTTCTTGTCAACCAACACCCTCAGGTCTTTCTCCTTGGGGCTGCTCTCAATCCATTCTCTGCTCAGCCTGTATTTAAGATATTTAGATGTCACAAGACACAGCAAATTTCAAAATGAATTTGTTTATGCATGAAGTAGAAAATTACTGATTTTTTAAAAATTTATGTGATACATTAACACGTTCCCCCATTTTAAATTTAAAATAACTTTTTGTAATTGAGTTAGATGTATGAAATGTTTTAATTCAGCCAAATCTGCAATTTTTGTTGGAAAACAAGAAGCCAGATACAATGTCTTACTGATCTTAGCCTGTGTCTGTCACTTTTCAAAATATTGAATGAATTAATAATAAAACATTTAGCTTAAATACATAGCAAGTGCTCACTTTTGAGGTTTCAAAAGTTAAACTGGAAATATAAAGGGTATTATGTTTGCAGGCTTTTTTTTTTCTTGAAATGGGATAACCTGGCAGAGATATGTACTTCTATGTAATTTTTCTTCCTTGTTTTATTCTCTTTTTTGTTTTTTCCTTTTGAATTACCTCATCTTTCATACTCCAAAACTGACATTTTTAAGGATCTTTCTTGGAAGGCTTAGACCAATTCTTATTTTTATTTAAACTAGGCAAATAAAGTTTTGAGAAATATCATATGAATAAAACTTCATTTTGCAGGCCCTTGTCCTCATGGGGGACTTC
>NW_009928709.1:0-18643 GCF_000696875.1 Nestor notabilis
CCTCACCACCCTCACTGTAAAGAACTTCTTAGCATCACTATTTAAATCAAAACTTCAATTTGATTGACTGAACAATAGATACTATGGAATTTCTTGATGCTTTGGATATTCTGGACTACGGATTTATGACAAGTATAATAATACCTGATCAAAGCATGGCTGAAAAATAAAACTTGTTTGTGTAGCTTAACAGAGGCTAGTATGTGCTTTAGACTGGGATTTTATTGAGTAGTGTTTTCCCTGGTACAAAGCTTAGGGCTACTTCAGCCTCTGACTGGGGAGGGTAATGTATGGCTTTTATTGTCACTGGAAGCGTAAAGAATTCACACCACTGTGTTCATAGAAACAGACTTGTTCTTCATGGTAGTTATTGCTGATAAACTTCTATCAAGCTCATATCACTCTCACTCCTAAAACCTGATTAAGGGAGGAGGTGGTTTAGTTCCCAATTAATAAAACTATTACATTCAGGCATCTGATAAAGTTGGTAGGATTTCTCAGCACCTCTTCTCTAGGGCAGTGTGCATGTTGTAGCCTTCCTGCTCACGGCCAGTGCACTGGGCAGGGGAGAAGGGGACGATGAGTTGCTGGAGCTGATACCTAGCCTCAGTTGTCCTTCTAGCAGTGTAATGTTCATGATGGAACATAATTCTCGAGGAGCAGAGCATTAAACAAAATGTGCAAGTTTGTGGTGCGCAATCAAAAACAATGTGAGTCTTTTTATTTTACTTGAACAAATACCTATTTCTGCCGTTACAAACATTTTCATTCCCAAGTCTTGCTCTTTGGGAAACACGTAAAAGTATATCAACTATGCTGTGTCAAGGAACTTTTCTAGGTAAATTTTGAAATGGCAGAAGACCAATTTTACGTTTGTCATTTTAAGATATGAGGATGTATCTCTTGGTTGCCTTGAAAAATTAGTGTTGTCAACATATTGTATGTTAACTGCAATTTTGATCTCGTTTCCACAATGATAAACCAAGGGTAATATTTGGCAATATTTGTTACTAATAACACACACACGATTTCTGATGATGATTAAAGCAATAGGCATGGTTGTCATGGACATGCTGATCAAAGTCTAGAAATTCAAGAAGCTGGCTTGGCAAACATTCTAACATTTAAATCAAAATCTGGTTTTGCAGATTTTTCAGAATCCTAGCTATGCTTTTTGGAACATAGGCTTTTCTTCTGCTATAAAATGCCTTGTTGAGCTGATCATTGGAACCATCCTTGGGCCAAAGATACATAATATTAATTTCTGTGCTAAGTCAGTTTGAAGTGTATTTGCAGAATTGCCGAATATTAGTTACTATATGTTGTGTCAATTATTAGACACTGAATGCTCTTAGAAGTTGATAGTGTGGGGTTACTTCTTTGTGAATCCTAGTCATCACTCCACAGCAAACATGCAAAATCTCAGTACTGTACAGTCTGAGACAACAACTGTATTAATGTACATGTTGTTTTCATAGGCCTCTGTTTTAATTAAAAAAAAAAAAAAAAAGGACTTGACTCAAGTAAGCAGTGTAACAGAAAAGTATTTGGGAAGAATGGTAATGTGGTGACAGGACTTGTGTTGGAAGTCCAGCACCTGGATTGCGTATGTGGTTTTAAGAGATTTCTTGTATGTTCTTGGTCAGGTCATGTAATGATACTGTACCTCGGCTCTTCATTTGTA
Organism: Nestor notabilis; assembly: GCF_000696875.1. Taxonomy (NCBI): domain Eukaryota; kingdom Metazoa; phylum Chordata; class Aves; order Psittaciformes; family Psittacidae; genus Nestor; species Nestor notabilis. Next base: position 1,685 of record NW_009928709.1, read on the forward strand.
ATGGGGAGAGGTCCTTTTGCTGTTCCCTGCCATTTCTGTGGTTCTTGTGACATCTGTATAGTCACTTTGGGCTACATATGGTGATGTAGCTTGTGTACCATAATGGAACCTTGAACTTCATCTAGGCAATCTAAGTGCTATTACAACATATCAAACAAATAAAACTTTCAGTCCATCTTTTTCATAGAAGAAAATTTGGGTGCGTAGTGTATTGCACAGAAACATGCTCTCTCTAGATGAAGCTTGTTAGTAGAGTATTAATAGAACATGAAACTCCCCCCCCTTGCATTCACAATTCTAACTGATATCAGATATTTATTTTTTTCTCAATGTTGACATGACTTTGCCAGGTTTTAGGATTTCAAACAGTATACTTTTATATTCCGTTATATCATGTGTTATATAGAGGGCAACAGGCAATGATCAAGTGTTTAATGTGTTTGATAGACTTTCAGAGCCACAGGGCTCAACTAGCCCTACCAAAATCTTCTAGTAAGGAAAGCTGCAAATAATTATCTCAGTTAACTGTACTTCAAGGACTTATTTTACCTGTGCATGCTACTCTTTGCTTGTTGAATGACTGTGAAAGAGCTCCCAAACTGACTGACTATACTTACAGCCAATCACAGCTTTAATACGTCTGTTCCCGTAGGAACTTGAAAACAATGGAATTATTTGAGCATATAAATAGCTGCCTAATGAATCTTCTTTCAAAAGTATTGCATAACTCAGCCTAACCCTGAACCTAAGATTTCAAGAACAGGGAAAGAATATGTCTCTACTCCTTACACATGTGAAGATAACCATCAAAATGTGAACCAAATGTTAACTGACTCAATGAAGCAGGTGTACTGAAAAAAATTATCTTAGGGAATTATGTAGTGAAAACTGTTTTCAATATATTGTTTAATGCAATATGAAATAAAAAGAGGGTGGGGATAAAAAGTGGAGATGAATGGTGTCTAAACGAACCTGGGTCTCTGCTGTTTTTATTGTATGTAATATAGAAAATAGGGATTTGCATATCAAATTAGGCATGTGGAAGAGTTAAAATTACACTCGCCTGCTGAGATGCAGTGAGGCATTTCTTTTCAGTGTTACAAGATCATATTCTTCCAAGCAGCTTGAGATAAAAGGAAGTGGTTGAAATCTTTCTTTCCCCTTCTCTGATACAAAATTGGCCACACTGAATTAATTATGAAGAAACTAGGAATGTATTCATTTTAATAGTTTCCTGATGTGTGGACTCTTTTGTCCCACTTCATCCGTTGCTTGAAAACATACAGTGGCAATACCCTCCTCCTTCTCCTTCTCCTCTGGTAGCACACTGTATTTAGTATCTTGACTTTTTTTTCAGCAGTTGGAAGCAGAGTTTTGGAGCAGTGAGGGTCACACCCTTGTTATAATCAGGCATTACCTCTTCTAAGCTGAGGTCAGGACTCCTAGTTTTGGACCTGTTTAATTGGTCCACCTCAGATGGCTTCATCTGGGTTTCAGATTTCTCCTAGGGCTAATGTGGCACAGCTGGGGCACTGCCCTAGTGATGAACTGACAGGTCTAAAGATTATGATCTTCCATCTTTTAAAAAGCAGTGCGATATCTCTGGTAGACCCCTTGTCTCGTCATAGGTCATGGGATGCTTCCAGAGGCAAAACAGATAGGAAGGCAGACATGTCACTGGAGGTCATTTTTATTCCAAATGTAAGTTGAGTGGCAGGTGGTTTTGAAGCACCATTCAAAACATGGGATGTTGCCTTCTACTTCATCGCTGTTCTGAGACATCATTATGCAAAGTATCCAACTGAAGATGTGGACTGAATTATGATGTTGAGATGCAGCTGCTGATCTCCAATAGCATCTGTGATGGTACTTCTTTCCTTAAGTGTCCAGGTAAAGAAACTGTATGAGAAGACTCTGTCCAGACTAGATAGGGTATGCCACTACTTGGTCAAAGCGTGTTTTCAAACAAGGATTTGGATCAGGAAATTTTTTAATTTATGTGGTGACCATAGAGCTTGCATTGCTTTTGGTTTATGTTTCAGCTCAGAATCTGAGACTTTTTTCACATCAAACTATATGCAGAGTAATAGCGGTTTTCCCACTATTTTGAACTGCTTGAGAAAGCTGCATAGGAACTTTAACTGCGGACATGGCAATCTGAAAAACATGTAGTGTTTAGTCTTTATGAATGGCTAGCTTAATCTTATACTGGTGGCAGCTTGATGTAACTTTGGTGTGAACTGACAAAGCAGAGTAGAGAGAGGGCCTGTACTAAATATAAAGAGGACTGTAGGTGCTGGTGGGAGACAGCTTCCTCTACTGTTTGAGTGGCTTTGTAAAATCCTGCTGTGTGACTATCTTTTGGGGCCTGTTGTACCTTTCCTCCATGCCTCATATCTGTTGGGCTACACTTGCTGACAATTCTTTAGAAGGGAATTTAATACATCAGTGACCTTAAGAAGAAACCTCAATTTGGGAATCTGCTACTTCTGCTTTTTACTGGAAACAGTCTGTTGATGTGCAGGGATCTCACGACAGACCAATGCTTTATGCTGTTACTTTTTCCTCTGAGGCAGAGCGATCTGTAGTACTTGGATGATAATAATGAGGCAATTGCAATAAACTATCATTTTATTTCAGTTAGAAGCTTTGACATAATTCATCTACCAAAAATAACATTAATTTCTTTGTGTAGTTTCCAAATGAAACCACTTAATCCCAAAGCATTATCTGTTTTAATTCTGTCCTAGCAATTTGTAGCCTACAGCAAGGTCAACCTGATACAACAGATATTTTAATATCCTTAATTAAGACAGATAAATTCTGAAGAAAAACACCAAGTTCCCATGCAGTTTCCTGAATAGACTCTGCCCTGGGCTCTGCTGCTAGCCGAAGAATGAGCACTTTGCTCCCTGCAGACTGGGCAAAGGGGTATGAAGGGGAAGGCATTGCACTCAGAGGCTGAGAATACATAGGGTGGGGAAGAGGAGAAGGAGGTAAAGCAGGTAATGTTTTAATTCAATGCAATTGCAAACTGCAGTAGGAAATACGACTTCAGCAGTGTTACCACTCAGGCAACGGCTTGTTTTGCTCTGCTTTGACTTTATGCTGCTTGTTGCACCCTCTGGACTGACACATTCTTTTCTTGTTCCCTTCATGTGTCCATGAATCATAATAATGATGTATTTCTTTTAGCCTGAATTAGTAATGCTTTTGCTCTTGTAAAGGTTTTATCTCTTCAAAACAACTCTTCGAAAGCAAAGGAAATAATGTTAAGATGATAAGGATGAGTTTCAGGGGAAAGGATGTTTCTAGAAGAACTCAGCCTTCTTCCTTCCTTCTGCTCTGAAAGGGACAGGATCTCTTTCAACTACCTACTAAATCCTTAAGGATTCAAGACCTGGTTTGTGGCATATCCTGTGCACTGCGCAAGAATAGGTGTAACCACAATAAGAAAAATACCAACGGAGTAGTTTATGTCACAAGGAGAAGAATGTGGTTTTGTGGTTAAGGCACTGGACCAGGCCTCATTTCTGGCTTGACTGCAGCCTCTTTCTGTGGGTTTGTGGGCAGGTTACTTGATCTCTTTGTGCCTCAATTTTTCGTCTGGAGTACAGGCAGTACTAGCATACCTCACATTCTGGGAGTAAAATTAATGTTTATTACTATGAAAGTAAGCAGTATGCATGAATCCTGAGTTATACAACTCCCAGATAGGGGTTTGGAACAAGGATTGCTATATGCCTGTCACCGGTGACCCTGACCTCACCTTTTGAGCCAATTTTTTTAAAGACTCTGCTTAGCAGATGTTTTCTTTCATACATTTTATGTTTTCTCTACCACGTGGTTCATTAAAGTAGTCAGGAACGTCGTCATCTATTTATTGCTTGTGACATCTCCACTGATACATGATTCAAGAAAGTAAACAAAAAACATATGGCCAGAAGGTAAGGCAAGTATGTTTACAGTCGTTATAAGGATTTATAGCTAGGATATTCTTTATGCTAAAGATAAAGCACGAGCTTTCTTCAGAAATCTTCCCATTGTAACAGAAAATAATGCAAGGACTGTGCACACCTCCTCTCACCTCCCCACCCCAAAGCAGTGTAATGTTGGAGGCTCCCAGGACGCTACCACACAGAGCAGGCTGTGGCCTCTCTTCCTCCAAGATGAAATACCACAGCAAGACTGTCATTGCTCCTAGCTGAAATGGGCCCTTTGCTTGAACTATTAAGAAACAGGCAAAGGAAATAAAGACCAGATGAGCAACCACCCTCCCTTTCCCCACCTCAGCCTCCTTTCCTCCACCTCCCCCCCTCTATGCCGTCTACAAGATGACATACAAAAACACTGACTGAGTCGGTCAGCCTGCTTTAATTACAGCATTCTTTTTGAGCCTGGAAAAAGACAGGCTACGCATAGCCCCAAAATGAAACACGACTTCAGCTGCTGATATCTAAACTGCATAAATATTTATAATGTTTAATAATGTGAAAGAGACTCATTCTTTTTTTTTTTTTTTCTTCTTGTCCTAGTATTCTTTCCTCTAAAAATATTCTGCCAGGTTATACATGAGCATAATACATAGAAGCAAGTCTCAGAAATGAACCCCTTCTGCCCAGAGCAGCCATGTGCAAGTCCATCTATCTCAAGAACCATCAAATCCCACCTTCCTGACTTAGTTTATGTGCATGACATCACTTTAGAGCTCCTCACTTGCTTTTGACCCCTTGCAGGTGCCTGCGAGGAACTCCTCGCTGGTTTTCTGTAGGCTCAGTCTCTTAGGAAAGAGCAGGTTTTTAAGATCTTAACTGAAGTGGATCAGAACCGTAGAATCACAGAATCAACTAGTTTGGAAAAGACCTTTAAGATCATCAAGTCCAACCATTACCCGAGGACTGCCAAGACCACCACTAAACTATGTCACTATGGGCCTTGTCTGCACAGTTTTTTAACACTTCCAGGGATGGTAATTCCACCACTGCCCTGGGCAGCCTGTTCCAATGCCTCATCACCCTCTCTGTGAAGAATTTTTTCCTAATATTCAGTCTAAACCTCCCCTGGTGCAGCTTGAAGCCGTTACCTCTTCTCCTACCGCTTGTCTCTTGGGAAAACAGACCAATCCCTGCCTCACTACAACCTCCTCTCGGGTATATGTAGAGAGTGATAAGGACCCCCTAAGCCTTCTCTTTGACAAAGTCTTAGTGTTTTAAGTGTAAACACTGGTTTGCAGTGAAAACTTTCAGGCATACACACCTATACTTTAGATGAACTAAAGACAACTATCCTTTGGTGTGAATAATACAGTATGAATCTGCATCTCTAAGCTCTTCCATCCTTCCCTCACTTCTCAGCCAATTCTTTTCCTGCAGTTATATTTGCATTTTCTCCTTGCTCTTCCCCTGTTTTCTTTCCACTATGTGCAAAGTTGGATTGAATCATCTAAGGAATCACTTGTGTCATGTTACCAAAACAGTATCAGCAGCTGCCAAACTTTGTGAACCATTCTGTAACATTCATGGTCCATTTTTGCAGTGTTACAAGAAGTTTGAGCATTTGACTGAAACTCTTGTGAAAACGAGCTGAGGCAAACCAGTCCCCTCTGTAATATCTTCCTTGATCACATGCAGAAATATGCAGTGCCTTGAAGATGAGAAAGGATAGAATACAATAAAAATGTACAGTGAGAATACTAATAGGTATCTGAAGGGTGAGAGCACAACACAGACAAAGCATTGCGTGAAGAGGATTTCTCACATCAGAGTTCTGGCTAGACTGAAAGAAGAGAAGTGGCATGAGCAGATGACTGATGCACAGAAAACATACAGAATAAAATTTATAGCCTTTTAAGTGATTCAGATCCTGCCAAAAAAAAAAAAGGTAGTTAACTGACCTTCTGTCTTTTCTTCTAATCTGTCTCAAAACAAGCCAGGAGAAGGACTGTTATCTGAAACTTTCTGGGAAACAGAAAGGTCATAGGTTGAATCAGGCCATGGATGTTGTGTGTCTGGTCCATAACTGTGGCCTAAAGAGAACTAAAATCTCTCATGTGTTGAAATAGGAAACTCATGTCTGACTCATCAGGCTGTCTGGTTGTACTGTAAGAAATTAAGTCTTTTGGACACCTATGTTTTTGGCTTGCTTTGTACAACTGTGTAGCAGAAACTTTGAGATTCAGAAAATCATTGCTGTTAAAATTTTTGAATGGGAACTCTTTTGACTAGAATATAGTCAGAAAAGTGAAACAAAATGGTAGTCTAAACAAGAGAGTTGTAATCACCATTTCCTTTAATGCAAGTAGGTAACGTTTCTATTCCAGTTTTCCCCATTATCTCTTTGCCTATTCCTTCTTTAAAAAGCAAAACTATTCGACTGTTTGCAACCTTCACAATATGTTTGTACATTGGCCCCAGACGGTGCTTCCTATATTTAAGCATTTTATTGTCAAAGGCACTCACACACAGCATTTCCTTATCATGGATACCTAAAATCTCACTTCCTGAAAGTCATTACTTTCCTGCCTGTGTGCAGAGAGGTATCTGCCACCACAGGAGTCTCACACTGGGCTGCTCTGTGGACATGATGTTAGTAGTACCCCAGATCTGTTACTGACAGCTGGTGCAAAATGGGTTAGTAGCCTGAGGCCAACTGGTAGTTTCATGTTCTTATATATACTGACCCAAAGCAACATCAGGAGATGAACTGGGAGATGAACAGGCCTTACAGGGTTGATCTTTCTCCCAAAAGGGAGAAATTTTTTTCAAGAAAAAGACCAAGCCAACACCAAATCCCACCACCCAGTTAGGTGAAGAACATGCTATTGTACATGTGCTAGTATCATTTTTAAATAAGGCTGGGCTTAAACCATGACAGGTACTAGTTCTATTTTAGAGATTATACCCGTCACCCTGTTCAAAATATCTGATTCCACTTTTGTCCTAGCAGACAATTTCAATGCCCATGGGCAAGTAAAGTGAAAAGTTCATTATCAAACAATAGAAAGGGTGAATACATGCTCTAATAGAAACCTCATGAAAGCAGAGGATCCACCAAGGGGCTGTAGGGCACAGAAGGCGTGACAAGGCTTTGTGCTATGTTCAGTACTTTTCATGGGCACATGTTTGTGACCAAGGCCATATTCAACTTGTCTGAAGTCTAAGGCAGTCTTCCTAACACAGGCAGTGAACGGGCCACAGCAAAATATCTTTACTAGATGCTGTCTCTCTGTTTGCTCAAGGCTAAGAAACTATTCATTTTTTGAAAGGGTATTGTGCAAGAAGCATCTGGTATAAAATGCTTGCCATAGCGTTTGCTGCAGATAATGACTGGAGAGCTGGGATGAAGATTTGGGGAATGTGTGCAGTTCCCTATCCCTTTTGCTACTGTCTCCTCTTTGGCACTGATACTCTTCCCATTGAGAGACACTAGTCTAAGAACAGATTCAGGAAGCCTGCCCTGCTTGCAGAGATGCATTAATTTGCCTTGATCTTGGAAGGGAAGAAAACATTCCAAACCACTGAGAGAAACCTTGTCAAGATGACATGATACTGTTTTTCATATTAAGGTACTCTTATCTGTTGCATGGGAGCTTTTCAGCAGTGTTACTGATTTAAGAAAAAATAAATCAATATGGAATGATAAATTAGAAATGAACAGAAATAAGCGTATCCCACCTGACTTACTATAAGGTCTCTGAGTCTAAGGGTGTTATTTTCCCAAATCAAGGAGTACGATCAAGGCTGTGCCGTTCGGATAAGCCATGGATTCAGACTCCTGCGCAGAGGTTAGCACAGCAGCAAACCTCTTTTAGCCCCTTGGCTTATTTATTTCAGCCTTTCCAAGGACCGGTTAACTTTATTCGCTCTGTGTTTCAGGGGGATGTGCAGTTCAGTGTGTGTCTGGTGAGAGGCTCATTATCCTCCATAGGCTCAACACAAACCCTCGATTTTTAAAAGGCGACAAAAGAAGCGGCTGGTCCCGTCTTCCGGTGCCCCTGGCCTAGCCAGTGTGGCGGGCTCCTCGTCCCAGCCCCGCTGCAGCTGCTTCTTTGTGTGCTCGGGCATAATGAGGAGGGCTCAGAAGGAAGCTGACACAGGTGTGCCACCGGGCCGGGGACTTGGCCGGGGACGCTGCCTCGAGTGCGCGCGCACGTCTCCCCACACACAGGTCTTGTGTTCCGTCTTGGCCGCAGCCTTCAAGGGCCTCCTTGTCACGGCACGAACAACGGCGTTGCGCAGCCTCCCTTGTGCGCTGCCCCCTGGCCGGCGCTGACCAGAATAATCCCCTTTCTCAGACCTAATACCACAGCAGAAATGTCATCCTTATTCTGTAACGCTGGCATTTGTCAACTTGGTGGGAACAAAGAGAGCGTTCATTGAGCAGGAGACAGGCGGAGGGCCTCGGGAAAAGCCCTTTGAGGGGACAGAAAACGTTCTGTCAAACTTTGAACTCCACCGGAGCTGCTGTTTGTCTTCAGGTCGGACCAGACTGGAGACAGAGGACTGCCTTGCACTGATCACGTCTTCAGCTGGGGTTGCAGTGCAAAGTTGCATTTATCTTTTTAGGACAGCTGACTAGCAACAAATGGCCTTTCTTCCAGGGCAACCCCACCTTTCATAATTTTATACCAGCTCTGCTGCTCAGCTGGGTTCACTCTTGCTTGGCAAGATCAAACCTATAAGAAACTACAGCCTTGATTTTTTCTTCACATATGCTTTATACACAGAGGCAGTTAGTCTAATATCAGAGACTTGGATCTCCTGTCCAACACTTAGCTATACATGACCCTTTCCAGCAGTGTGGGACAGCTGGAGCTCTGCCAAAGGCCCTAGTGAGAGGCAGCAAGATGAAGCAGGGGAAGCCTGCTCTTCCTTGGACATCTTAGTAAGCCCTGCAGGATGCTGAGGGACAGCAGACTTTTCCATTACAAACAAATATTTCAACAACAGTATCATCTCTGTGGAAGTGATGAGCCCTTTTGACAGTTTGCTCAATGAGTCAGCAGACTCCTCAAAACAGCATTGTCTCCTCTCGCCCTTGCTGTTGAGTTAAAGTAGACTGCTCAGGATAGTACCATGGAACCAAGGATATTCCTCTCTATTGAAAACAGAACCAGTGGTGTTCTAAATATCGCATAACCTGCTAGCTGAGCACAAGCACTGAGCTCACTTAGAAATCGCTCTAATTAGAGTGATGAGCAGAGGTGGTTTGTGTTATGAAGACTGCTGCAATGGTGGAAGTCTGGGAAGGCTTAATAATTTCAGACCATCTTGTTTATTTTAAACTATCCTCTAACAAGGCTGTGTTAAAACATTATCATACCTCACTGGAGAGGTTGCTATGTTTTAGTGAAAAGTTAAATGAGTTTTGGAATTTTGTGGGCCATTAATAACAGACCCCAGCTATTTCCACTTGCTCCCCTTTTAGAGCACTCACCAAATTATACAGAGTATATCTGCCACTATGGAATTGCAGCAGCCTTTGGGGTTGATAGCAGAACCAGTCCGCACTTTGCATCTGTTCTGGTTTCAGCTGTAACAGTTATTTTTTTACTTCTTAGTAGCTGGTGCTGTGCTGGTTTTGACTTTAGTCTGAGAACAACACTGATAACAAACAAACTGATTGATGTTCTAGTTGTTCCTCAGTAGCACTTACTCCGATCAAAGACTCTTCAGTGTCATGCTCTGCCAGTGAGGAGGGGCCCAAGAAGCTAAGAGGGAGCAGAGACAGGACACCTGACCCAAACTAGCCAAAGGGATATTCCATACCACAGCATGTCATGCCCAGTATAGAAACTGGGGGGAGTCACCCAGAGGGGACCAGTCACTGCCTGGGTATTGGTCAGTGTGTGGTGAGCAAATGCACTGGGAGGGGGCACCACAATTTGAACCTTGGTGCCCTAAGGATCTTGAACTCCATCATTTCATGGTCACTGCAGCCAAGGCTGCCCTCAAGCTTCCTGGTTGTAGAGAACAAGGTTTAGCAGAGCACTGCTCCTCATTGGCTCCTCTATCACCTGCAGCGGGAAGTTGCTATAAATGCATTCCAGGAACCTCCTAGATTGCTTATGCCCTGCTGTGTTGTCCGTCCAAGAGATAACAGAGTGGTTGACGTCTTCCATGATGGGGAATGGATGCATGGAGCTCCACCTGGGGATTGAAACGGAGCTGACTGAGAGTTTATGGCTCAGGAGGGCAGGGACAGGGGACACTACTGTGGGGGGGTCTGTTACAGGTCACCCAACCAGGAAGACTGAGAGGATGAGGTCTTCTCTAGACAGATAAGAGCAGCCTCACATTCACAAGTCCTGGTGAATGTTACAGCCCAGTTTGATATCATGTTATTGCCAGATGGATCACCAGTGAAGCTGTAGTTTACTAGCTCCATGCTAAATTTTGAGAGCTGACGGAAATTCCCAGAGAAGAGTCTGAGATGGTGGGATGGTGCAATAGGTGACCCTTTCCCAAAGGCTGGTGTAGCCAAGCCAGTCTTGGGAGAAGGAATTGTGTTCTAAGCCATTCCAGTTCCTTCCTGAAGATAAAAGGAAGAAATATGTGTCAAGTATGTCACTGTTAATCTATTCTGAGGGTTGTGGGGAGTGCTTTGGTTGTACAACCAGATGCTACAGCTGTCAGACTGGCCTGTGGGCAACAGAGTCCACGTTGCCAGGATGTGTTCAGGGAAACATATGCAAGAAATCATTTTAGAGACTGCCCATCACCTGCTTCTTTTTAAGGATATGGTTCTGCACATGAAATTGGGATATAAACAGGAAAGACCTCCTCCTTCATCTTGTTATCTGCATATGCAGTAGAAGGGAGTCTTAAAGTGTCTTTACTTCTCTAAATCATTGCAGTTAAGTGCCTTATTCCTAAACCATCACTTAGGATTTGGGTTTAAACAGCATAAACTGAAGTCATGTCCTCAACATCAGGCAAAGTAGTACTTGAAAATCCTTTCCCTTGCCTGTCCTGTATTCCCTACTGAATACAAAACAGTGGAGTGGATATTTTCTTTTTTCTTCTTAGAAATATACGAAGAATGAGTAAGAAAAATTCTTGAGAATGCATGGGCAGGGAATTTAAGGACTATAAACATAATCTGTATTGAAGTTAATAGAAATACTGGATTAAAACAGAAACGTAACAATGTGTTATGAAGGAAAGAGAGGTAAGAAACAAGTGTGGAATCACGTACTGACTGTATTTGGCAGCCTAGCAAGGAAATGGAGTGTTGATGCTAAACAAATTTGCATGGAGATTGATGTGCCCATCAGTTCGAAGTGCATATCCATGCTCTCTCAGCAGCTTCTCCAACAGTCAGCTGCTCTTTCACTGAATTTTTTGTTCAGTGGTCTCTATTCTTCAAATATTACATATTAAAATAATGCTGCTCTTTAGAATGGGGGTGAGAGGGTGACTGTCCAGTGTTTTAAAGTGAAAACAGTAGTTGCGATGTCTATGTATGTAGCTTTAATTCTTTGCTTTTCCTGCACTTTGGTTTGATTTGTGAAATGGCAAAAAAATTCACTGTTTTGTATCATGTGACATCAGCAATCTTAAACATACTTCTGAAAAGCTTTAAGAACAGCCTCCAGCATTTATTTCATTTGCCATCACTGATAACATAGGTATCAGTTTTTCCTTCCTGTAGATGTTTGAAAACATCCTAGAGCCACTGAACATAGTGAATCCTTATTCTATTTAGGTTTATGACCTAATAGCTTATTCAGCATATTAGGGTAGATGTGTGTGAACTGGGATGGGATGGAGCTCATTTTTTACTATCCCTGTTTTTGTGCTGTTTTTTCTCAGGCTTTATCCAGGTTATTTAAGACATTTTTCTTCACATAAAACTCTGAAAGCTTAAAGCATGTAAATATTTTCTGGAAGTAGGGGTAGGTAGGGAAATACAAAAAACTTACCCCAACCTTTTAATAAACAAATTAAGTATTTAAGTTGGGATTGCCCCCCTAATTAGTTTATATCTATGACCCCCTGCAGTTAGTGCTAGTTGTGTGATTATTACAACTAAATCTGTCAAACCAGAGGTTGGTTGGTTGGTTGGGGTTTTCTTTAGTCTCTTTTTGCTAGAAGACTGTAACCATGCAAGGACTATCTTTCAGTTCTCTTATGAAGATATTTCATTGCTTCATACAGATAAACCAGAATTCAGCTGATTACCTCATAGGTTGGCCTGAAAATGTTAGCGTGCTGCTCCCAGCCAATGACTGAGAAGTGTTTTAGAAATGCAGTTTGACTTGGGGAAAGGGGCAGTGGTAAATAAGCAGCTTGGAGTGGTACTTGGCAAGAAGGTTGTGATGACAGTATACTTTTGAAGGCACCATGAAACAAAGAAGTGTTCCAAGAAAGGAGATGCAAAACAAATTCCAGGGCAGGAGAACAGCTGCAAGAATCTTTTCTGCCTTTGTTTGATCTCTGATTTTAAACTGAACTGCTTTGTTTCACAGTGCCTGCAAACAACTGGAGCACTTCTAATGCCAGTATTCATACCTGTTGTAGAAAAGTTGGAGCTATCTGCAGCCGTCTCAGTGTATAGATGGAGCTGCACTTAACAGAACTTTAACCAAGGAGGAGAGGTATTTAAAATTATTAGTTCAGATTTTACAGTTGTGACCTCTGCAGGTCCAGTCACGTCTCTTGATAAGCACCCATCACACATTGTGGAGCCGACAGGCATTTCTGCATTGGTGCCACTGTCCTGTAGCCAGACCAGGCGTGCACACAGCAGGAGGCATGCTGCTTGTGATGCAGATGTCTGCAGCTCCTGCTCAGGTGGCTGGGGTAGGCCATGGCAGCCCTCAAGCTCTCATAAAAGCTGGGTGGTCTGTCCCAGCTAACATATACAGAACTTTGCAGCTTTTTGCACAGGATGTTGCTTTGGGAAATATTCTCTCTGTCTGTATTCACTGGAAACTGTTTTGGGACTTTTCTGAATGATACATTTAACACTGTTCAAGGAGAACCGTGTTGAAAACTTAATGCAGCCCTGTTGCAGCAAAGTCAGTTTTGTAAACTTGCACAAAATATTGCTTTCAACCACAACTTAGCAGTAGTTGTGTGAAGCTTGTGGGGCCAACTTAAGATTTGCATTCCCCCTCTCTCAAACCATTAACTCAGCTAAAAATGGATTACACTACAAGAGTTTAATCAAGACAAAAAACATAGTGTTTCTTCTGCTAACCAATGGTATGGATTAACAAAGAACTTGCACACGAAGCTCCTGCCTGGCAGTGAGAGCTTTACAAACTACAGTTCAAAACTCCCTAGAAAAGCAGTCATCAGGATTGCCTGGAGTTGAGCCTGCAGTGCCTGTGTTGTGCTCAGCAACAGCTGCTGATTCCTGGCTGGGAACAGGACTGGCAGGGGGATGGGGGCAGTGCAGGGCTTCCAGCAGCTGAGAGTAGGTCATCTTAGTATTTGCACTAGTGAATAGAAAGGACAGAAGGAAAGAGTTAGAGTTTGCCAGTAAAAGGGCATATAAATAAAGGACGGAGAATTTTTTTCTGCCCAGGAAATAGAGCCTAACTATTCTCAAATCTGTTTACTACAACAAATAAATAAAAGCCTTAGAGCAGACAGTTTTGCACTTACTTGAATATAACTATATTCAGGCTATTCAAATAGAGATTAATATCCCCACGACTAAAGGCTATATTCATTCCCTAAAATGGAGAGAACTGAACAGCCCCTTACACTGAAAACAAGAGTATTAAGCACCCAAGGTATGCTGACTTCCAATGGTTGCCTTGAAATTTCTCAACTAACGATGTACTGCCATGGCAAATTATATAATAGAAGGAAAGGGCCTGTGCCCATTTTGGCCAGTCTGAAGAAGAGCTTCTCTCCTTATCTTCTCTGTAGCATCTGTACTGCTTTTATGTTTGCTGTCTATAAGCCAAGTACTTAGGTAAACGTGTTTCTGAAAACAAACAAGCCTAGATGCTAGCTGAACTGGAGTTACCAGGTGGCAATGTCTAAACCAAGGCCCTATATCCCAGTACATTCTGCTACCTGACTACAGATGCAGCGAACTGAACGCTGTTTTCTCCCATATTATATGCAATGTGTTATTCCCTCTCGGTTTCTTCAGTCTTTACATAGTAGAATTTGCAGTGTGCGGTACTGGATTTTGAAGAGTATTCTGAAACCTTGTGTTGCAGACTGAATGTCACAAAATAGATACAAAATGTACACTTGTTGCAGATGGTAGGAAAATTGGTCAGTTAAATGTAATACACAAACTTTTTATTTCCATCTGAAGGAGAAATAAAGCTGTCTGAAATGCCGATTGTTAAAGGCAGGCATGGCTTTGGTGCCCCTGTGTCCCCTCAGCAGATACAGTGTGAGCAAGACACAATGGCTTCTTTCAGCCTCACCTACATGTGCATCCTTCTTGAGGATCAGCTGCCTGAAATCAGTTAACTTCCAGGAAACAAGAGTAAATGAGGTGGAATGACCATGAGATAGTCTGTGCTTATTAGTAGTTAATGAAGAGTTCTCTACTTTCTTAAGCTTTTTTCTCTTTCCTGCTATGACTCTTGTGCTCTTTGTTATTCTTTTTTAATTCTCTTTTCAGGATCAGTGTTCTTAATATTTAAAAACTTCAGTGGAGGAAAAGCCAAATATGTGTAAATGTCCTCTAAGCCATTCTTCCATGCAGAAAAGCAGTGTTCTCTGTCATCTACAAATGAAACTTTCTTTCCAGTTACACCTCTTCCCCCTCACCACTGTCCCTCCACCCTGACTACTTGCTCTTTGTAGTCACATTATGATAAACAGACTTCTCTCTGTGGGGCTCAGTGGTTAGTAATAACTCAGCCCCATGAGGTAGAAGTATAACTTTATAGTCTATGTGATCTGTCAGAAGTGGTGATATGTAGGACTGTACTGTAAGTAGTTGCAGGAAATGCAGCTCATGGACCTATTTATTAAAATCTGTTGTGGAAACAGACACACAAATTGTAGCAATTAATGAAAAAAGTTGCAGAAATCTGACTGTACACAACTCACAAATTATTTTTAAATACAAAATTGTACCAGTAAACTGTTTTAAATTAAGGATTTACCAGTCTCATTTAAAGTTGAGCTGGAGATCCCAGCTCAGTGTAGAAACTGTAGTAGATGGGAAAGTGTTGTACATTGGCTTCGGGTTCTCCTGAATTTCAAACCATACATGAGTGTAGATGATGTTTATAATACTAACAACTTGCTGGGAACTTGAAAATTTGCCTTGCCACTTCTCTTACAACATCAGAATTGCAATCGCTTTCCCAGACTTCACTGGGGAAAAAAAAAAAAGTGCTCCTGACTGATGGAAAAAGAGATTCTCTCAAACAGGGAGCAATCACAGACAAACATTAACTCATATTAAACAAATCACTAATATATGTGAAGAGACCACAAGAACTGAAATGATCTGCTGATTCAAAACCAGCAGGAAGACATGCATCCTTTAGGCGATGGAAGAAAATGTCCTAGGAAGTCTTATCCCAGGATAATCAGTGTTAAAACCAAAGCACTTCCACATAGTACGTTAACTCCCACCCTTCTGTAGTATGGTGGCAGTCTTGCTCTAGACAGGACTTTTCAGTTTTAAATATACTGTAAACATACATCCTTTAATACATACTTATTTGAAGAAAAGCTCAAAATGTTCACACCTTATACTCAGGGATGCTTGTGGTAATCCTTAACTCCAGAGTGCCCTTATTCCTGAAGTTACACACCCCACTGAAAAGGTTGCTGTCCTCAGACATAAGTGCTAGTGAAATTGTTGGTGATCCTAATAGGTAGGTACTCCTAGGCAATATGGCCCAGTTCATGAAATAACTCAAAGATGAGGATTTTATGGACCACATCATCAAAGATGTTTAGAATACCCCATGAACTCAGTGAAAGTGCCTGTAAGATATCAGCATGTGATCCGCAGCCTGTACTCTGTTTTGCAGAAAGCTGTAGAAGACAAGCTGACTCTTGGATTGCCAGGGACACATGTTACACTATTCTTGAACTTCTCCTTTCCAAGAGGTGTAGCCATCATATTCAGGTACACAGTATTGCACTTAAGCAGAGAAGTGAGGAAGATGTGAGTAAACCAGGCTAGATCATTTCCTGTAAAGAGCAGCTGAACTGCAGTATTTGGAGAGGGGAAGAAAAACATTGAGAATTATGACAAGGTAGTCTCAGGGAGTAATACTATAATAGCCCTAAAAGAGTGACTAAATTTGCCCAATCTTCAGATTGCACCAGTCCTAAAACATTTCCAAAAGCTTTCTCCTCTGGCTGCCAGCATCAGCTCTTGTTCTTGTTCAGCTTCAGCAGCTGTTTTTCATCCATGAATTCAATTCACTCCACTAAATGCGGGCTCACTATGTAGAAGGGATATGATTCAAGGCAGTGAAAACTAGTTAGTGCCAGGTGTGTCACACGTATGCATGTTGCTGGCATTTAAATGCCATCCTACCCAGTAAATGCAATCACACAGATACTGTAAGAGATGGGAGGGAAAACTGATTCTTGAGGGTGCCAAGGAAGGGAGACAACTGTTAGGAGTGCTATTCCTGTTGAAGACTGAAGCCATCTTAACACTTCACTCTGGTTGTCTGCCACCTCTTCTTAGTGCAACAACTGTATCTCATGGCCAATAGTGTCAAATGCTGAAGAGGTGCAGGCTGAAGAGAATGGATGTGTTCTCTCTTCATTGCCAGAACAAGGTCATCAATCAGTGCCATTATAGTGGTTTCATCTGTGTCCTGGCTTGCATCCAAGCTGTGCTGGGACTCCTTCAGTTAGCTCAGGCACACTCTCTTAACTCTTGTAAAACATACATTTCTTGCCACAGGCAGAGCATGCCTTCAAATAACTGTATTTTTATCTGTGCTTTTGTGAGTGTCTGTTGGCCAGACAAGAAGCTGTCCAAGATGTTTGTGTAGGGGAG
>NW_009928709.1:18674-61108 GCF_000696875.1 Nestor notabilis
GAATTTATGCCATACAATTAACCAACCCTTTCATAAATATTAAAAGTAAGCACTGTGCTGTTTAAGTTGCTACTGCACTGTCTTAACTCTCCCCCTCCCCTGCCTGCTTCTGCTCTTTCAGCATCGTGCTAATCAATTCTGTTGATATTTGGGACCAAAAACCACCTGCAGAAAAGGGGAAAAAGCTTACCTAGTATTTCTGCTGAGCTATAGGCTGGATCTGGGATTTAAAAAAAAAGTATTTATACTAGTGGTCACAAAATGGCTTAATGCCTAGATCCTGCAGGAGTTCCTCCAGCAAACCCATTCAATGATTCATCTTCATCTCTCTTAAAAGAAATATGACTATAAAATTGTATACAAAATACACTGCAGTTCATTCAAAGGGGAAGAACAAGATTCCACCAATTCCAGGCATCCATCTCATTAGTCTTAGCCTCAGCAGCATATCTTTAGTGAGTTTGCAGGTAACATTTTAAAGCATTCCCTGTTTATTCAGCCTACCCACGTTTTGTTTCATCTTGTTGGGTTGTGTTTTAATGTGAGGTCATTATAGAAATAATGTTTTATGTATAAACCCAAAGAGGGTGAGAAAAGGAAAAACACCTCCACTACTTGCTGGAAATGAAAATAAATTGGCGGGGTCCTAAGTTTCTTTAGATTTCTGTAATCTTAATAGAAGTTAGGTGGTATAGTTCAATATAGCACCCTGGAAGTTAATCAAGTGTGCTTAGTGCTCAGTCAAGATGTCAGGGCTTGAGCAGCTAACTCCCCTCTGTAGTGAGAGGCAAGGCCAGCCTCGCCAGCCAACCTGTGGAGGTAGGTTGGTCCAGTTCAGTGCGATAGCCCTTTCACACTAGTATATAGATCTGATCAAAATAGCTAGCACTGTGAAGCTAGTTGTCCTGAGCATAGTGCCAACTTCTTAATGTTTAGAGACTGATATAACTGTCTTTGCTCAGTAGATAAGCAATCACCTGTTTGAGGTCAAAGCTGACGAAGCTGAATGCCAAAATGCATTTAACACCACATCTCAAGGTGCACTGCTAGCCGCAAGGGTCCAACTGCATGGCATGAACTTGTTTTATTCCTATGTTCTAGGTATAGCATTACATATGCACCTATCTTTCTCCCAAAAATAAAATTACGAATCTGGGAGCACATATGATTATTTACCCATGAAATGTCAGTTGCTTTTCTTCAGTGTGTACTAGAAATGTTCAGCAGCTTTAAAGGTGACTTATAAATGAAGCCCTAAATATCTCAGATGATTCCATTCTGTTCAGCATCCCCACTTTAAGCTGAGAAGTTAATGAAAGTAAACCACACAGAATAAGATGACACATCTAAATGTAGTATAGAAGTTTTGGCTTGTGTGTGGTCAGTAACAATAGACTGTTTCACATAGTTCAAAGAATGTCTTTTGAAACAGAAGCCTGGAAAGAACAAGAACCTGTCAGCACCCCTGCCCTGTGACCACCAGCTTCAGTCCTGGAGCTAGCCTAGTTAATCCAGAGCGAAGTTTATTTCACAGCAGTGAAAGGGGCAGGCCCCCTCAATAGTCTTTGGTTCTGAGATAACTTTAGCTCTTTGCAATTGCCAATATAGCACCTGCACTAGGAACAAATTTTTTAAAGTAGGTCACAACTGCACATACAATTATTGACTGCACGAAACAGGCAGGCTGTAAAAGTGTCCTGGTGTATCTGCTTGCTTTAAGTGCTGGCACACAATGTCAGGAAACCCAGAAAACATGGGACCACCTGTGGAGTCCTCATTGCGGTATGATCCTGTTAATACTCTCGAGCCTCTCTGCTGAGTAATACAGACAAACATTACAGTCAGCCAGGATTTTAATAAGCGGGACACTTTTACATAGGGCACATGCCAACCCTAACTTGCTGTGGAAAGCAAGTACAAAAGCAAGCAAGAGGTTAAAAAAGAAAGCGTCTGGCTTTTTCAACAGCTGGGTTCCATTGTGAAAGGGTCATGTGGTGCCAAGGAAAACAGAGAATAGGAAGGCACACAGATTTGTTAGTTTGAAGTAATTGACCACATGGTGTCCAATGGTTTGTGTTCTCATGTTCTCCAGAGTGAGGTCCCACGGGAGCTGAGGCAGGGGTTCCAGTTCCTAGCACTCTATTGTTTACCCTGATGGTTTCCAGATGCTGGAGACAAGGACAGTGAAATCTTTGGGATGCTGCCAAAGAATGAAAAAGACTAAAGAAAATACTGAGGATATTTTTCTCTTTTTATTTTTAAAGAGACAGTACTTCTTTTCATTAAGACCACCTTCATTTACAGTTCCCCTGCTCTCTCACATGTGCACACTGCTTCTCTCTCTGCTCCCCCACCCTTCATTTCTCTGTCTGTTTGTATACAGCTCTGTAATACAACCAACCAAAAGAAGCAATGTAGGGCATTTTTTTTTTTCTCTCCGCTTGGCTTCTGTAGCTCATTTAGCTGTAACATAGTGGATGTGCAAAAATGGTCAGAAAAACCCAGCAGAAACTTCACAGCAGGCAGATCACCAAGAGAGTGTCAGCAGTGATGGGAAAGCCTCAGAAGGCTGTGAGTTCAAGTTTGCTTTGGCATGGGTGGAAGAAGTTTGCAGAATTCTACAAAGCATTTCCAAACATCTGAACCATGGAAATCAGGGAAGGGCAGCATGAACAGGAGAGCAGTAGGCACTTTCACCAGCAAAGACAGAAAGCAGAGAAGAGCAAGGGAATTTAAAATTATGAAAACACAAAACCACCACCACCAAGCCCAAACAACCCCCTACCAGAAATTAATTCTCATCTTCCAGAAAGATGAGGTCTAAGAGCAGGACTTCACTGTTTGGAGACCTACAGTCTAGTAAAGTTGGCTGCCAATGCTCTGAGTCAGAGCAAGTTGCTGCACTGCACCTCTGTGTATGTATGTACTTGGGGTTGAGCAGAGACTGGAAATCCATGAAAGAGTTCCTGTTGTTGCCTTCAAAAGGTGGTGGATGAGATAGCTATCCTGTTCACATGTTAGAAATATCAGGCTGTGCCTTTCCTTTTGTTTTAATGAAGGGTATCTGCTATTATCATGTCTTTGCTGTCTTCCTATCTCCTGAGAGGGGTGGTAAGTGCAAGGGAATGGGTGTTTTGCAGAAAAAAGCCTCACCTAAGGTAGTTTTTGTGTAGAATTTAATCTGCTAATGTAAAAATTTAGAAAAAAAGCCATTCCAAAGAAACAAATTGTTGAAACAATCTTGCAAGCTCAATTCTAGATTTACTAGTAATTGTAAAAATCTCATATTATTGTACAAATCCCATCTATACTCAGAAACTGCTGGCCAGATTTCAGACCCCCTCTACTTATTCAGTCACTTCCAAAGAACCTCTTACAAAACCCAATGATGCTGAAACCTGATGTTCTCGGCCTAAGGTACAATAAAAAAGCACCCGTGCCTTTCCTTTTTCTCCTTCCTGTCTCCTGGACAGGCTGAAAGGGCCCTTACATCTCTTCCCTTTGTGATTTGGCAGTTCTTGCATGTAGTGCTGATGAAAATGCACCATTCAGAGAGGAATATTGGCTTGTTTGCAGTGTACATTTTACAGATACTTTAAAAATCTTAGATGTACTCCTTTATTTTTCTTACTGGTTGTGTTAGCATTAACACAAATGAGCTGAATCCTGACAGCACTGAAATCAAAAAGGGTTTAAGAAAGTGACTTTTCAGCAGATGCTGCAAACAGGACTTTCAGTGTGAGAGAGTACTTCAGAAAATGAGAGCAGGGTATGTTTGTACATTGACCTGTACATGCCAAGTTCTTTGTATCACACAAGTAAAGGACCATGCTGACACACATCTCAATGTACACACGTGGTAAATCCATTCAGAATCTGAGAGGCACATGATGAGTAAGTTTGTGTATGTTTGACATGCTAAAAACATTAACTGTCTTACTTTGTTAAATAATTGTGCTGCTTTCCAACTGTAAAACCAGATCAGACCATGCTATATGCTAAAACAATGCAGCTTTTTTATTGCCACCAATGCGATGAAGTACAGTCTCAATCTTCATTTTCCTCCTTTTTTAAGAAACAATAAAATCTGAACCGTATTTCAAAGTAAAAGGTTCCCTGTGATTCTCTAATTAACCTCTTCCCTTGTTCCCAAATAATATGTAATAAACGAGCTGCAAGCCTATTTTCTTCTCCATAAACTATAAATAATTTCTAAGGTTCTTATTTCCTAGTATTTGAATCACATCTTTAATAATGCCTGTTACCAAAAGCCAGTCAGGTGGTTCTGTGTCAAGAATTTGTTTTACAGTTTAGCATGCCTAATACCTTACTTTTTTTGTTAATGTAGATCTGATGGTAGCTATGGTAACTGTTTCACCTTCTCTGGATTTGGACTTATTTTTATTGTAACTAAAGGCAGCAATTTTCCTTCATTTAACAGCTGCATTTTGTACAGGCATGCACATGTCAGAATTGCTGCACTGGGCCAGAGCAAGGTGCTAGTCCAGTCCCTGGCAGGGCCAGCAATGGATGTCAGAGGAGAGCACAAAACCAGCCTAAGCATAAAACAGTATTTACCCCAGTATGCTACCCTAACCTCCACTGATTTGTAAGTGAGGGATGGATGACCTGAGCCAGAGGTGGTATCTTTTTCCAAACTCCATTCTGACCTTGCTTCTCAGAAACATAATCTAAGAATACTGTACCTGATAAAGCAGAGCTGACAAAAGAATGAATTAATAACCCTGCTGTAAATGTGTAACCAAGTGGCAGCATTAGCTCGTAATTCACTTCCACTGAAAAGATCACAAGTGACTAAAACCTCTGTATTTATTTCAGGGGGAGATAATGAACGACATGACCGTCAAACACTATGTGAAAACCTGCACGCTTGCCATGCTTTGCCTTCTAACTTGACAGATGCAGACAGAATCAGAATGACTTACAGTCAGAATAGAAAAGATATTTTTGTTTTCAGACTTGCACTTTTTGGAGGCTCAAATGGTATCAAGTAGATTAGCAAGAATGTTTTTATAAAAGGCTCTGTTTTCTCTGCTGAAGTGTCTTGGTTTAAACATGCTGCTTGTGTTGGTGACTTATCAGGACATGCTTTTCAATCCAGTTCCTGAAAGACAAACTCCTGCAGACAAAGGCCATTACCAGAGCTTGCTCTCTTCCTGTGCACTGATCTTACAAGGGCAGAGAGAGGAACTGCAGGCAAGGTTCCCCCTGGGCCTGGGCTCAGCATGGGGAAGAAGTACAACTGTGGTACTGCCAGAGAGATTGTACAGTCTCTGCAGACAAGCAGAGGAGCTTTCCCTAGGGGCTGTCTAATGACAACCTAAACCTCAACCAGTTTTTGATCTTATTACTATGATGTAAACAGAATAAAATATAGGGAAACTGCTTTGAAACAGAAACCGTAGCTCTTGCTTAATATAATGCACTAGATTAGTTTGCTTATTTTCTTATTCTTACTTTTCTTTTAAGAGTTGTTTACTGCAAAAGCATAGACACAAACTTACAGTTCTGTAGGGAGATTGCATCTGTTTCTGAGCGTACCCTGCCTCCTTAATATTTTCTGTCTTAGAAGACTTGAATAGGTGCATAACTGAAATTAGTATACATGGAAAGAATAAAGTGTATTGGATGACAGGATAAAGTGGACAGAGCTTAAAGGGGCATTTAATATAGGATATTTTTTATTATTTATTTTTATAACATTAGATTTGGTGAAGACAGTTGAGCACTGATCCTTAGCTAAACAGATACATATGGGTAAATGAGGCTTGATGGCATTATAATGGCTGTGATGGATCTAGCTGCTGGCATTTCCCTCTTCAGCTCTATTATAAGCTGTATGAAGGATATTAACTGTGATCCCCCTAGAACAGGTCCTGCAATTTTGATTGGCTTTTGTACTCCCTAAGGGGTATGTTACCAATTCCCTTGTACCTTCTGCTTTTTCAGGCACCTGAATGAGTTTCAGAAGCTTGGCAGAAATTAGCGCACTTGTGGCTGCAGGACTTTGCCAAAGCAGCATGACTATCTCACACACTGTGTTAAAGCTTAGTGGCAAGATGGAAACCTTTCAATTCTATTGCACTTTCAACCACTGCCAATCTGGCACTATAGCACGCAAGTTCTGAAGCAAGCCTGGTGTATTTTTTTCCAGGCAGATATTTTCCTTACTGTAAAAGCTGACTGCTCTATTTTAGAATAACATTTCATTTATGGTATGTAAAAGGTGGCTTGAAGTAGCTCTAGGACAGGCCATTGGTGGCTTAAAAGAAGAAACAATTTCTTTTCATCTTTATAGACGTTTTTGTTTTTAGAGAGATGAGCATGAATTATAGGTATTTATTTGCTTTTTCTTTATGTCTGCTACTGAAACAATACAAATGTTTTAAATAACGAATATAAGAAGGGGCACCAAATGCTTTATAAGTAGCTAGTGCTTTGGTGAATCTCTGGATTGGGATGTTCAGTTTCAGTCTGACGTACATTGTTTTCACAAAGTACAGCTCATCAATTTGTTTTTCAGGTGTTCAATGTGTTAAATTAGTATTTAATTTTTTTTGTCTTCTATGATACTTCAGAAAATGAGAAGGAATATAGTACAGAGCAAATTCAGTACCTAGCGCCAAAAGTAAAGATAGGATTTTGTTTTGTAATTTTTTTCTATAATTACTATAGCTTAATTCAAACATTTAAGAGTTTGAACTCTTAATCTAACACTCTACATTGGCATTGGAGACAGAGCTCTGATCAAGACAAGAAATTTTAAATGGGATGTGTATTTGTTAGATGGAAAAAAAGATACCTTCAACATTTGTCTGTGACTCCAGTGTGCTAATAATGCGCTTGCTGCGAGCAGCTGATTCTCTTCAAGTACATCTGACCTAGCAGATGTCTTAAAGTTAGGGAGCTATGACCTCAAGCACTGGCTTATGGAGAGGTTGGCTCCCAAAGAGGAGCTCCCTAAGAGACAGTCAGAGAGAGAAAATAAGAAAGAAAAATGGTTTTATTTGTTGCATCCGGTTAACCGGTAACAAAACAAACAGAAAAACATACACAATTATATCCTGGATTTCAAGAGCTTCAATTCCAAACTTTATTTGACCTGGTTACTCTGGGCTGGCTTTAGAAAATGAAATGCTCTCTTTCCTCCTAGGCTTGAAAACTGTTTCCTGTCTGGGATTTATTGCTAGTGGTGGACCTCAAAGGACTGCATAATGTTCAGTGTCATAGGAAATAAAGTAGATTTAGCTGTGAACACAAACTGAAAAGGGGATTATCAGCAGATTTCTGCAGCGCCTGTGTCTATCACGTGCACTGGACTCCAAGGAGTTTTCTCCCCTTTTGGCTTGTTTATACTCAGTAAATTGCCTGTCTGGGGATTGTATGCAGTGGTCAAAATGTCATCAGTTAAAAAGTGAGCAGTTTTACTGCTCTAAAATATTCTACATTAAGATACTATCTTGTTCCCATACAAAATATGGATGTTGGCTATTTCTGCTGCAACTGTTTAATGCCTTTTGGGTTTGTTTGTTGTTTTTTTTTAAGGTTTGGGCCTAAGATAGTGGTTTATATTATACGGCTTTTGAGCTGTGCAATTTCTTATCAGAATGCATGAGCAGATTATGGGTCAGGCAAACCATGCTGTTCATAATCCATGAGGAAGTCAGACAACAGAGCACTAAACAACCCGTGTGGTTTCAAGTCTGGCTTCATCAACAGCAACAGAAGTTGCGCTGTAGAAGTCGGTGGGAATAAGATACAGCTCCCATTGGGATTAACATAAATGGAGGGGCAGTAACATTTTCTCACTTACAATTTGTATCTGGTTTGAGGCGAACTGAATATATAGTGCTAAGAGGTCAGGAGTTTTAAAATTTATTGTGCCTATAGCTTCGTAGCTGATGCAGAACTTATGACTACCAGTAAGAAGTTGCATTTTTTGTTACTGTGCTTTCCTTGAAGTACTGTGCAAATATGACTTTGAATTCCCAATTCTCCTGTGCACACTGGAATAATCCTGCATAGCAGTGCCTTACCTCCTTACCTCCTAGGAACTGTGTTGTCAGCCAAAAGCCTAATTTTTTTTTTTTTTTTTTTTTTTTTGCATTTCTGGAAGTCACTGAGCATCCTCCCCCAGGCCATCTTAATCTGTATAAAACAGGTCACTTCAGGGACAAGCAGTAATCACTCAGAAATCTCGGTCCCTGAACACTTATAAGACAGTGGCAGCTGCGAGGAGGGAGACGATGCAGCTTCTTCGTGGTGTGGAGCTGCACCACAGCTGCTTGGGTAGTATCAGTGTAAGGCACGGTTCAAACCTATAACCCCTCCAGGAAAGCCATGCCTGTGGTCTTGTTACATCTTTAGCACTTTGCCTCTTTCCTTCTTTTGTGTGTATTCTTTTCTAGCGAGCCACTATTGTTTCTCACATTATATTGCAAAACAAAAGCCAAAACTTCTACTCAGAAAAAAATCCTGCAGAATCCTGAGTGACATCATTTACTGCTTCTCTCAGTAGACCTCTGCCTACCTATACTTCTGGATATAAAGCACAAAATACGGCTGAAGGAGAACCTGCTGTTACAGGAAAAAAACCTTTCCAGAGCTAGAACAGGACCTGAAGAAAAGATGATTTAATTCCACTATAGCATTTAGGATGTGTCAACACCTTCCTTATTCCTCACACTTCCCCATGGATTACTACTTACTCTTGGCTTAATAGGAATGCAGTAAGGCAGAGTCAATAATTTTAGACAATTCGTATTATTGCAGTGTGGGTCAAACAGAATAAAAAGAGAGTGCAGGAACACAAAGAAGAGGAAAAATGAATTAAGTTCTGTTACCGAACAAGATAAGCTCTCTTTGAACTTTAAGATTAAGGACTGCAGAATATGGCAAAATATTTGAGAATGTAAAGGCTGTCTTTGGCGCCTGATACCTAAAGCTGTAGGCATGAGAGCTGAGATCTAAGCGTTTGGGTCTATTTTCTATCGCAAGCTTAATCATCCAAGCAATCAAGTTCTTAAATATGTATTTAACTTTGAAAGCACAGGAAAAATTACATTGAAAGCAGGTAAGTTTTGCTGGATTGTGGTCTTATGACTCCAATAGTAAATGTAATTTGAAGGAATCTGAATTTAAATTGTTTTTCTCTTAAAGAGAAAAAAAAATTCTTATCTCAACCCAGTTTCATTCCTCTGTGTGAGTTGTGTATGTAGAATCAGTGCTTGTTACTCTTCCTAACACTCAGACTATTTTAGAGCAGACAAAAGAGAAGAGAACCACTGCTGAATGAGACTCTGTTTCCATCGCTTAAGATGGCTCTCATCTTGCTGTAGAAATACGTGTGAAAGCAAAAGAGACAGCTGCGCCAAAGAGCCCAGTAACCCAGAAATTTCCTGTCCCATTCTTTCCTATTGAGAATGTGGGGATTTGGGAGATCTTAAGACAAACATGCATCTATATTCCCATATAAGATGCCAGTACAGCTGCCAAGATTGTAAGATGCCATAGAGTCTGTAATTGTTCCTGAGACAAACCGTGCTAGGAATGGATAATCCTGCCTTTTATTTATACATAAAAATACATTTAAAAAAAATTCCCTTATAGGTTATCCATTAAAGTCAAACATGCTAGGGTAAAGAATCATGAAAATGGCTAATTCGTGGGCTCTCAACTGTTCCATTGAGACTGAGATCTTGTGACGGTTTTTGCTGTAGTGCTTTGTAATTCTTGCTCATACGTATGAGAGGCACCATCAGAAAAGACTGATTGGCGAGGGTAGGTATCATCTTTTATTCTCTCGTGATGTGCTTATAGTTACATCTCAGTAAACAATTGTCCATCACTCAGAACAAAGATGTTTTTCTGCCGAGTTCACTTCAGATGCCATTAAAATCAGAGCTGTGACACTGACTGGGATGAACAGTTGTAGGAGACCTACTGATGTAACACAGACTTTCCCGGCAGCTGTGGAAGTTAAGAGACTCTATATCTATGGCTTTGCATTCATTCGGTTTGAGAACTGGCAGGCATCCCATTTTTCACCCGCATAGCACCCTGATGCCAACTGTGGGCTGTCCTCTGCTGCAGCCGCTGCTTCTCCTTGGGAGCGCTGCTCTCCAGAAACAGTGCCTGTGCACAAACTGACCAATTTACTTTTCCACTTTATCCTAATTTTTAAGCTGTGAAAAAATCGTAGCAAGTACAGAAACCTCTTTCAAAGTGACGTTTCCTCTTTTCATGTGGAGTACTAGGACATTGCTCTCTGGATCTTGACTAGACATAAAACATTATATGCAAGATTGACCAGAAGAACTCTAAAATGCACCTGAGTAGACTAGCCAAGGAAATCCGTTACTTCTTTCTCTTTCTTTCTCTTCCTCCTTCCCCTGCACATTTTTCCATTGTACAGCAATGGCAGAAAGAAGGAAAGTGAAAGAAAGGAATAAAATCAAAAGATCTAGGCCACTGATATCAGACTAAGTGACCACCTTTTCACATTTTATTTAAAATGCACGCATTAAAAATTTTGAAAGTGTAGGTCTGCACTGATGTAAAGTGAGCTACCTTGTGACCTACTACTGGTATTTCTGTATGAAAATAGTCCACCACTAGCATGGACCAGCTCAGCAACCAGTTCTGAGAAAAGAGTGGTTTAAATATCACCTTATTAATACCTTGTCCTTGCCCTCATAGTTATTGGGTTTGGGTTGGGTGTTGGTTTTTAATTTTCTTTTCTTTTCTTGGCAATAGATCCACAGTGTTCTGATTTGTGAAGACATATATATTTTTGTTAAAGAGTACTTAGATTCTAGAACAGAAATGCACTCTGCCTTTCACAAGTTAAAACCACTCAGCTGGAGATTTTGGGGGGGGGGGGAAATATTAGGTTCCAGTCTTGCAAATGGATTCATGCAGGATGACCTGTAGTAGTTAGAAGTTTAGGGGAAATCTTCATAGACACAAGGATCATGACCTTGAATACGTATATTTTTGTCACTTGCTGTAAGACCAGAGCTGTAGCCACATGTCTTGATATTTAAAAGGGAACATAGTTAGAATTCAGTCATTTTTTTCTTAATGGAATATCTAATGATTGCTTAATTG
Source organism: Nestor notabilis (assembly GCF_000696875.1). NCBI lineage: Eukaryota > Metazoa > Chordata > Aves > Psittaciformes > Psittacidae > Nestor > Nestor notabilis. The sequence continues at coordinate 29,805 of NW_009928709.1, forward strand.
GAATAAAACATCAGCCTTTCCTCATGTAAGTACTAAGGCAAACATATGTGGGCAAAAAGACCTGATCTTCCGGTGTGAGGAAAAGAGGACAAATAAACTTGCTTTATATTGGCTTGGGATCACTTGTATATAGTAGAAGTAAAACAAAAAATGTCCTTTCCACCACGTCTCCAAGAACCCGGCATGAATCCGATAGAGATATCTGTGACTGGAAACTGCTAAGCTCAGGCCAAGCTGCTTCTGCAGCGTGAAATACGGGGTAAGTGAAAGTACTGTCCTGGAAAAGCAAGTAGTTGTAAAGCTATACAGATGTGAGAGAGAGGCTTCTCTTCTGCTCAGTGATACATCCTGCCAATGTAGGCCACTGGAAGAGAGGAGAAGAAACACTCAGAGATGAAAGGAAAATAAGGAGGAGAAAATATCGAGTGGCAAGTGACGGACGGCAGAAAACACTATGAAAACAAGGCCAAAAATAATATTTCTTTAGCATTCAGGGTTTTTTCTTACATTTCTCACTTAAAACACGTTTCTGTCTTGCCCTGATATGTTGGCAGGCCAGTCAGCACCCTGTCCTGGTGTAAACTAGCTGACAAAAAGGAGAATGATGTGTTTTAGGAATGGCTGAACTGAGCACAGTATCTGTGCGCAAAACTATAAGGCTGCCTTCAAAGAGCTCATTTAGTCTACACATGAAACAAATGTAACCAATATTTCCTTGTATTTATGACTGAGTTGTCCAGTAAAGATTTCCCTCTTATTTGGCAATATATTTCTGGGCTAAAATTTGCATTGGCTATTCTGCTTGTTGTGGATTAGGTCTGTAGAGACCCTGCTTACCTCTTGATTTGGGCTGTAATGAGGCCAAAAGGATGATCTGGGAAAATAAAGGCTGGTCAGCTTCTCTTTGGTCCCTGGCAAAACCCCAGAGCATATCCTCTTGGAAGCCACTCTGGGAACATGAAGGAGGTCAGTGGGAACACTCAGCGTGGAGTTACTGATGGTACATCATACCTGATTGCCTTCTATGACAAAGTAACTGGATTTGTGGATGAGGGGAGAGCAGTGGGTGTCAATGACTTGACTTGAAGCAATCTGTAGACAGGTAGCAATAAAGTGTAGAGACTCAGAAGACTGTTATGAAGGACAAATAAAACACTGGAACTGTTTAGACAAAGTAAGTGAATTGAGTACATGACAGAAGTGCAGAGTAGGTAAACTGGAAGTTCTAGCTTTTTTGCAGAGGAAGATAGTAAACTGAATTTGAAAATAACACACTGAAAAGGTGTAAAGGAAATAAACATTACACAATGCACAGTTCCAATCTTTGGCACTCACTGAATCTGACTGGACTCCAAATCCAAGCTAGATTAAAAGCCAGAATCAGGGATTTATAAAGAGTGAGAACAATAAGCTGGGTATGGTAAAAGCTCTTCTGCTATTCATAAAAGAAATTATTCTGCAGGACATCTGGCAACTACAATTCATAAAGTGTATCTTTGTCACAGTGTTTTGAGATTTTACATCCACTAAAGGGTTTTCTTAAGACTGCTTGAAGTATACGTTCCGTCATTTTTCTTTAGTAAGAATGACCTCTCTTTTGAGGCTGTTCCTGTCTATTAGTCTGAGAAAAGGTGCTGGTTATCTCCCGGCTTTTGGCAGTGTTGGCAGAACTTACACAGCAGTTGTGAATCTGATGGTGGAAGACGATGACTCTCTGGAAAGCGTTGGAAGCATGAATCAAGCAACACAGAGTAAAGGAGGCCACGAGAGTATTGTTGCAAGCAAAGATGAGGTTGTGGAGAACTTAGTGAAAACAGAGATGCTTGTATGAAGAGGACACTGATGAAGATGCTAGTGTTGGGGGAGGGACAGAAGAGTATGGAATCAGAATAATAGAGAGATCTGAACTCGACTGAAGTGGCATTTTGCTGCAGGCATGCTGCTATTTTAGTCCATCTCCTGGAACTGCAGGGTTTTTTTACTGGAAATCTAGCCTCAAAATGCATTCTTTGTGTAATGCTCTAAGTAGGAAGGCACCCCAAGGGATGTGAATTACCAAATACTGTGACATGCTGGTGTAGAACGTAAACCCAAACAAACCAGGATTCTCAAAGGCCTATAGCTAAATATTTATTTCAGTGTCAATTTAAAAACAGAATTTTCATCCAGCAAGAGCACACAGTAATACTGCAGGTCTAACTTGGCTACACTAATTGCTCATACTGCATTCCTGTCCTGGACAGATTTTAATGTTCAAAGACCTGGGGTCTGCTGTGGGGTCAATCCTGTCTGCATCAGGGCACTTCTCATAGTGTTTAACCTACTCAACACACATTATGGAAACTAACAGTAACTGTAACCCAAGTCTCTATTAGCGAAATTACATGGGACAGGATTTATGATTTACACTAGATTTACACAGATGCTTAATAATTAAAATACCATTTAATCCAAGCAGACTCAAATTAAGATTCCCTGGAATTCATCCATGTGGCAAACTTACCTTTCATGAATTTGAAAGATACTCTTACCAGAAATCAATCTGTTGTTGACAAATTTTTAAACATTTGGATTTCTTTAGGGAAGTTTTGCAAATGTCCATTCTTCTCAATTAATGCTTTTTTGTTCATGAGTAACCACAAGGACACAAATGCAATTATTTTTTGAGCACGTGGTCCTCCTGAATTTCATCATTTATCTTCCTCTGTGGGCATCTATACAGCTGCGGTGTTTCTATATTTTCCTACCTCACAGAAACTCTGTTAGATAAAATGCCATGACAGCCTAACACTGACTTAAAGTCTTAGGTACCAAAGTAAGGAATAGTAGTGCCCACTTCTGTTTGTGTAATTTGATATTTACACATGCAGCACTTTTGCTACAAAAGGCTGATCTCTTTTGGCATAGCAGATCAAGGATGAGCAGATTTTATGAATTTAGTGATCTGTTATCAATTTTCTACATTGAAAAGAAAAAAAAGTATTAGGATCACAGTCAGTTCCCCAAGACTGGCTATGAGGTTTTGGTCACATGCTTAATGTGTTTAGCTGGTTGCCAAGGAAAGTCAGTTGTAGGTGGCACAGTTGGTGGGTTTCAATAATTTTTATTCTACAGAAAGGCTTACAAAAGGTATGGCTAATAGGACAATGCATGGAAAAGGTTTTTTGATGACTCTCTTAACAAGCTCACGCAAACCTAGAGGCTGCTTTATGGAGATGTCATGATTCCCATTTTACAAAGGAGAAACTGAGGTATGGAGGGATGGAAAAGACATGCAGGGCTAGGAAGAGAACCTAGGTGTCCTTCCTCTTGGCTCAGTTGCTGTTTTCAGGTATTGTATGTTTCCTTTTAATGGACAGACGTGCAAATGCCTGTCGTGACAAATTGCTTCTTATGCCTATGTTGTCACTATTAATGCAACCCCAAGGCAGGACAATTTAGTGTAAAAAGATGTTTCTCTAAGTTGTCTAGGTTTGGGGCCTGATTTATTTTCTATGAAGCAATCACTTTTGTCTTCCTGTTAGGATTGCTGCCACGTGGCCCCTGACATTGCTGAATCATCCCCTGATGCGCATACACACTGGTAATATTTATTAAATGAAACACTTATGTCAACAATCAACGGTTGGTAGTGGAGAAAATATGACAGGCAGTATCTTTAGTATCATAAAGGTTCTTACACAGCAGGATATACACACACTGCTTGAAAGCCAAAGTTTATGGCTGTTGAGCTGGGTCTTTACTGATATACATCTACAGAAAAGACCTAGATTATAGTTAAGGGGCCAATCTCTGTTAACATCCCAATCTACCCTACTTCTTTAAATCTCTGCAGATTGTTGTAATCCTGTCTGCAACTACAATGTTCAGATATAAAATCAGCAGCAACTGCAAAAACGCACGTACCATTTTGTTTACTACTAGGTGTTATGGCAGTACAAAAGATGTATCGCTAGAACACAGAGAGTAAGACACAGATGCGGTGTGCTTATAAACCAAACAAATTGCAAGCTGAAAGCAAGACAGTTGTGGGCAACAGTAGAACTTGAGTGTCCGGTTCCCTAAGGTTCCTTCAGAAATTTTAGCAAAGTATCAGAAGTTTATTTTGTGTATCATCATTCTGAAACCCAGCATCTTTTGGAGCTTTGTAGGGAATATGGAGTACTCAGCTGCCAAAAACTAAGAGTTACAGCCTTTAGGTTGGGATCTGGATTTCAGTCTTGTTCTCTAGGGTAAAACAGAAAGGGCCACAAACCACCTTTTACCAACCTTAAAAATGGCTGCAGGTGAATTTTCCTCTGGAAGCTCTGGCCTGTGCCATTAACCAACATTGCTTCCAGCTCAAAAAATCCTCCTTTTCAAGAAGCCATGAAGCAGAGACCAATTGGGAGAAAGAAAAGGCTATTTTAACTACTTTAGGGCTTGGGTTTCCACTACAGAAATGGATTTTCCCAGAGAAATGCTTTGTTTGAAGAGACAAAATAAGCAACAAAACGCCCCCCAACTCATTAATCTCACCCCTTGAATGCAAAACTCTTCTGTTCCCATCCTGTCATGCTAAGCTTTGGTTTCTGTTTTGCAGTCCTGGAGTCACCAAGTGACCAGACTACAAGCTCTTCCACACATAATTTCCTGTACTATTTGCCTCCCCCTTTGTTCTACTCGGATGAAGAATTTTTGCTGAGAGGGAAGAATGTCACTGATTATGTGCAAGATGTATTCAGAACCTGCTCACTGGAGGTGCACACCTTAAAGATAAACATCCTGTAATTGTAAATCCCAGAACTGCCTTTTTTTCTTGAGCCTGAGTATTTGTGGAAGAAATCTCTGGGTGCTCTGATCCAGACTCGCTACTCAGGGCTTTGCTTAGTAAGCATCACAAATATTTAATAGCATCCCAACACCGTAAGTGAACACGTGAGGCAAAACCCAAACTAGAAGATTCAAAGATGTCATGTATACATAATTAGGAGTTGGGCTCAGGTTAAAAAAATTGAATCCAGAAATATTGAATATTGCTCAGGAGCTTATGGGCATCCAGGTCCATGGTTTGGATTCTGTCCTTTTTATAACTGCAAATCCAGAGCTGGGCTGAGCTCAGACGTTAAATTGGTTTGCTCAGGCAGGTTCAAAGATTGTCTGATACGGAGCTGGGGATACACATTATTTCCAAGAATAACTTACATTTACATTTTTTCCCCTTGTCCTCCAAGGGTCTAACTATATTGTTCTTGGCATAGGGAACATACATGGACATTAAAGGGGATCGTCTATAGTAAGACAGTATGTATAGACCTTACACAAAAACAGCAAAGAAAAAAGTCCTTTGTGTGTTTTTTGAAAAGATGATCTAAATTTTAGAGTGAATTCTCTGGACGTCAAATGCCGGTGCTGCTTGCTGCTCCACGCTGCAAGGAGAAGTGCATGAATATTGGGTTATGGTATACCTATCCTTATTTACCCTATTTTGCAGGTTTCAAACACTATTTCCTGAAGCTAGAAATCTAGCATAAAAGACGAGACAAAATCCAGAAACAACAGTGAAGTTATCAGCCATAGCTTTCTCACACACACCTACACTATATTCTAATGTTTAGCTCAGCCAGGCTGAGGTGACAGTGGTGAGGTGTAGTGAGACTACAGAATTATTTCTGTTAGCTGCCAGGATATGCTGGATATGTGTTAGGCAGAATATATATTCTTCCAGGCATGTCTCAAAGGGCCTGCTCATAGAAGTGTTTACGTGGAAACCACAACTCCCTGAGGAAAACAAAATTAGGAATGAAAATTTCTGTCCACTTGCTAGAATTTGCTATAACCTCTGGCACCGGATTGGGTTCCAAAAAGAGCTGATTTTTTTTTTAATGATATATTAGAAGCTGGGGAAAGTCATGCATTGAAGGTAGAGTCCTGTGCTAACCAGGTTTTCATCTTGACTGTAGGAGGAGAGTGTTTTGTTGGAATATATCCAACATATCTGTACTCATTTGGAGTATATCTAACTGAAAGCTACACAATGGAGACATAAAAAAAGATACTGCTGTGAAGATGCGTTTTAGCCAATGATGCCAGCCACCCCGTTGACTTAAGACAGGGCATACAGCTGCTAAGAATGGTTAGCTTTTAGGTATCATTGCACAAGGGAGACATGAAAAGTTATCCATTCCAATTAGTGGGGTTTTTTTCATGCTGTAGAAAGAAAGAAAGAAAATCTCTTTTCCTTTTAAATTCTCTCTTTAGGTGGTGTGTGTGGGATTAAACAATTCTTTCTGGAACCAGTAGGAAAGCACAGGCAGGAGCAGATGTTCCTGAGAAGTTCCTGGATTTTAAGGAAATGGAAAGGCCCAGGGCATCAAATGTCTCCCCATCTCTCCTAGTGAAATGGCCAGTAGAAGAAGAAAATAGAGATTGAGCAGAGCTGCATGCGGGTAGAACAACACTGGCATGATGGCAGTGATAGTAATTTCAAATAGTGAGCAGCAACTAGCTTGTCTGCAGTTACAAGAGGGTTACACACATTATAACAGCTGGCATTTTGGAACATGGCCTACAAAATACACTAGTGAGTCATCTCACATTTCATCTGGACATTTTACGTGTCGGTGTGCACCCAAGGCAGGTTATTTGTTGTCTCTTGTTTCCCCCTCTGCTACAAAACCAGAGCCCAGTTCAATTTATCTTAGTAATAAATCTGCATACCTTCAAATCCATAGTGATGGAAAAAGGTTAAGTCTACTAGAAAACCAGAACTAAACTGAGATTTCTCTCCCGAAGGCCCAAGGAACACACTGTGAAGAGTACCTCTCACCACCGATTACCCTGGTAATCTTCTAGGGCTCTGAAACCTGAGACTTGGTAAGCTACAGCGAGATTCAGAAACTGTGCATCAAGCATGGCTTAGCTCCAGCAGAATGACCTGCTCTCCTGAAGATGATTCTTTCTCTCCTGCTTTTAATACATTTTCAGTCCTAATCACAATTAGAGCCCTCTTTTTCTGCCTGTCAAATTTCCCCCCTTGATACACACAGATTAGATTTATGTCTTAAAGCCTGGGAATATACAGGCATATCTATACCTCTATACAGATGGGAAAGAAAATACCCAAGTAATAATGCCCAAATCCAGCTTGAAAGCTCAATTTCAACCAAAACAATGGTTTAGCCCTTTATAATGAGACCCTTAAGTTAGAAAATTTCACCCAAGATGAGACCCACTGTTTGTATTTTCTAAGAACTCATACAAATAACTTGAGTGAAGGTTCCATGTTTACGTATAGTTTTAAGGAATTTCAAGACGGTACCATTCCTTCAGTTCAGGGCACAAAAGATAAATTTCAGTCTCATGAAAATATTGGTAGGAGAGCAATCTTTAGAGGGAGAGTGATAAAGTCACTCTCAGCATGGAGAGCTGCGTCCTGATTCTGTGTCTGGATGCTAGAATCATTACAATGAAAATGAGAACCCAAAAAAGTCCATGTTATATGAAAGAAACATTACAGAGTGCCATTTCCTGGAGCTAGCTTTAAACCAGAATCTTTTGCGTGGGTGAGACTTTAAGAATTCCTTTAAACATTACTTGGATCGCAAGGCATCTGCAGAGCATTAGTGCTCAGATCCCTGGACCACCACCTCTATGTTACGGATAGCTTCAATGAATATGTTGGCTTTTTGTGGGTTTTATATTCCCCCGATTTAATGTACCATCTTCTCTTCACCAAGGGAGTGGTTTCCTCATTTGTGATGTGCTAGCTTTTGCCAGTTTTGGGAATTCCAGCTTGGAAAAAACCCCCAAGCTCAACACATCAGCATTACAACATGTTGTTATAATTATGTTTGAACCAAAAGTCATGTGCATTCATCTAGTCAGAGGGAAGTTCCTACTCTGATCTGCGACTGAACTTTGCAACTTGACTGGCCTGCTTTTTTGCATCGCTTTTCTATGCCAAGAACTTCCGGGGAAAGTAAAAGCTACTGATATGGGATAAATGATGGAGCTAACTGCACATAAATGGGTATTAGCGATTTATTTAAATGCATTTTCATACCTGACTCAGCCTCAGAAAAAGAAAGCATTAAGCTGCCCATGCCACCATGTTCATCTGAATGTTTGCAAGAAGGGTTCCTTTCCCAGGGCAGCCTCATGAGCTATGGAAAGAATTCCCTGGCTGGCAGCGGCCTGGAAGGCAGCAGGAAAACACAGACCAGAGCCGCTCTCGGCTGCACGGCCCCTCTGTCTGCAAGGCCCATTCGGCACACAGATAAAGTTCAGTGCCGTGCGGTTTCGCAACCGGGTTCGCCGTGGGGACTGCTGTTGTTTACTTTAGGGGAAGATGGAGGCGTGCAAGGGAGAAGGGAGTCGCTGCACCATGTGCTGCCAACTGCTCGACACCCCGCTGCAGCCCTGTTCCTAATGATTTATACAGCTGCTGGATGGGGTCTGGTTTCAGGGGATGTGAGCGGCAGGAGCAGGTGGGACTCGCAGGCAAGGACTCCAGAGCTGGGACAAAACAGAAAGAGAAATCTGTCCCCTTCCCAGCGTGGTGAGGGGTCTGACAAGGAACTACTTTGTGAGCTTAACTTTCCCCATGACGCTAGCCATGGGGATCCATGCAAAGCCACCTGCCACTTCCAGGGTAATAGAAGCCTGTGTAAAAATGCAGGAGAACTAGACCGAAGTGTAAGAGCAAATGTTGTTGCGCTGCTCAACATCTAAGGTAATTACTGCAGTAATTCTTCTGTGTGCTAGAAGTTCTTTGTTTGGTTCTGTGTACATGCACATCCTTTCAACTCATCAACTCTGACATGCAGGACTTGCCAAGCTAGGATTTTGTATCACCTCCCACACTAACTGTGGTATAAAGAGGGACAGGATGCTCTTTATTTACTGCCATTCTGGGGATTCTTATCCAGGGTTTGCTATCGATGTTTTTACAATTTAAAGTGATTTGTTATTTAAAGCCATAATACCCAGGCCAATGATAACAACAGTTCCCCTATTGAGCTCCGTGGAAGTTCACATCCTTGGCTTTGTATTCCCCCTCTCCCCTGTCTGCACTTATGTATTTTGCCAGTAGGCTGATATCAGATGTAATTTTCAAAGAACAGAAGCTTCTGCAGTATTCATTTAAAATACTGGTTTTATACTGAAGTGTGTGCTTAGGGGAGATCATTCTGGGGCAAAAGCTTTGTGGTTGAGGATGGGGCTGGGAAGGGCTGCCTTCCTGTGAGATACCTCAGACTGAAGCTGGCTTCTCAGTTCTCACCCTACTCCTCTGCTTGCCACTTTAATAGTCTGTAGCAGGGATGATGTGCTGCCCTCCTCAGGCAGGGGCTGTGATGGAGGTGAATGCAGATGGAAAGCCCTGTGTCTCAGTTTGGTTGGAGTTAGTGGGACCCTCACACCCATTTTGGGCTTTCTGACCCTAGGCTTATAATTAAAGATTTTCTGGTATCAAGTTAATCTCTATGAAAAAAAAAAAAAAAAGTAAAAATATCATTTTCCAAGAGGGCTAGAGGCCTCCATGTATGATATATTCCTTTAAACCTGGAGATTTTAACTGTTTCTTTTGGAAGATGAAATGTTATTGGAAGGAAGTTTGGGCTCAGAAGGAAAAAGAGGAGAAAAAAGCTTTTAGACCATAGTTTCAAAGTGACCTCATTAGCTCCCCTCTAAGTGAGCAGCTCTCCAAGCCATGGCAGTGACAGACTGTAGGACACTAATACGTGTCAGGCCTTCCTGGCCTCCTGCATGCTGTATATATTTTTCCCATAGCCTTTTCTGCACTCTGGCCAGGCCAACATTTGTGTTTGGGAAAAGTTCTCAGGGCAATTGGAGTCTCCTTGAGCCCAGCTCTGAGCTCATCTTTGCTCTATTAGTTCTGCTGACGCAGACGCTGGGGAGAAGCTGGTGTGAAGGTTACTGAATGAAACTTGTGAAAGGAGTGGCAGACACTGAGCAATCTTTGTGTATGAGCAGAAGTTGTAGCTATTTTGCCTGCACTTAAGCTGAAGACACAGAGAAAACTGTTAGCTTTATATAGTAATTTTTCTCGCCCATACGCGCAGGTATGGTTTGATTTCACTCTCAACTGCTTCAAAGCACTAAAATTCCTTTTTTCTCATGGTTGGTGCACACCTGGCGGCTGGTCCCTACAGGTGTTTAACAACTGTAACAGTTTTGAAAAGAATTTACCATGTGTACATGTTACTCCTGTTTGATGACTCCCTGCTAGCACCTTGCCGCCCTAGTTGCTGTCTTGCAAAAGGGATAGGATGTTTGTAGCAGAGTCTGCAAAGTTGTGCAAAGCCCTGAGTTGCCTGTAAGCATCTACATATCCCCATCTACAAGTTTCCCTGTTTAGATGGGCAAATAACTGGAACATGGGGGGCATTCAAAACATGTCTCTACCTCCAAATAGCCCGTATTTGCATCATACATATCAGTGTTTGAAAACTAAACATCCACCCTGCATCAGTTATTCTGAAGACTGCAACCTAAAGGATGGGATCTTCAGTTCCTTTTTGTGCAAGTGCACTGAACTTAGTGCCTAAGAAGACTTGGAGTGTCATGACTAGGCTTTGTTTTCCAAAATAAGAAACTCCTTTTGGAAACTCAGGTGCACGCATCCACATCATGGTTTCTTGCTTTTCACTATCCTTCCAAAGTCAGGCAATTATACAAAAACCAGAAAATAAAAATTCTTTTCAGGCATCTTCCATGTGATAGGTTGTTGGGTTTTGAATCAGTTCTTTGCATGCATCTGGATGTCCTAGTAGAACACTGATTTCCAGGTCATGTATTTTGGGAAGGGGATATGCATCAACCGTGACTTAATAGTTACTTCAATAAGCTAAGCACCTAACTAACTATTGAAAATATAAGCTACAGGGTATATAAGTAAACAGTTTTGAGATGCTATTTCTAAACATGCTCAGCAGCACATAAGCCTATCTGTAATCATTCGTGGTCTAGTTCAACGACCCTTGACAACATTTTTTGTTATGCTAGTCTGTCTGGTGATTATCTTCTCCTCTTAACTTTGGAGTCCTGAGCATTCAGTTTGAAGAGGATAAAAAAGTCTGTTTACAGGACAGCCTCATCAAAAATAGAAATGAAAGAAAATATCAGAGTTGTAAATATCTGAAGGCTTTACATACTTGGGCTTTTTTCTTGCCATGTCTGATTCCCATTTCTAAATATGCACTGTCAAAAACACCATTTGAAAATTAAAAAAATTTACTTCATGGGAATTTCAACCATAGTATCCTCACTGAGCACCCTGGAAAATGAGGGCTTGCTTTATAGCTTAATTCCCTTTTGGTTTCCCTGGCAAGAAACATGCAAATCTGTTCTGCTGCTTGCCAGGAAGAAAACAAAAGTGTAGTTCCTCTCCTTTCTAGAAAATTCCTTACTACTCATCTCCTTCCATGTAACACAAGCCATTTGAACCCCTCTGAGCAGTAATGTAAAATATGTGCTAAATTCATCCCAAAAGCATCATCCCTTGGATTAATGGATACTTTTTCTTTTGCATCCACCTGCTGGCCAGCCTACTGGCTCCTTGCGTGCTTTGTACAGCAAATGGTGCAGAGCACCATTGGTCACTGCTGTGGCAGCTTGGCATAGCAGCAACCTGGGCCAGGTGGGGAGGAAACTACTACTGGAGGATAAAGCTGTACATGGTTTTTTTCCCCTTTTTTTTAGTACATTGAAAGTTAAGATTAATAAGGGTTTAGTGCTCCCTTTTGCTGTGATTTGCACATAGGAGTGAGCTTGCACCTTTTTGATTTTTGCTTTCTATGTCTTGATATACACTTGATCTCTGCAGTCAGATCATCTTTTGAGAGAACTCTTCATGCTAACAAGGTGTATTTCAGGATTTTCCCAAAAACAAAAAGGCAAAAAGCAGGCACTATCTCTTGCTTCCTCTCTGTATTTTAATTGTGCAACTAAACTTGTTCTCACCATTACTTGCTTAGAGAAAGATGAAAAGCACAGCCAATACATGTTGCTTAAGTATGGGCAGAATGAGTATTTCCAAGCCTCATAAGATTGTGGGATAAACAATATGACCAATCAGGTAATTTCTAAATCAACTATTTCCCATTTTTATTGCTTTTTAGTATTTCCTTTCCTAGCACAACAGAAATCCTTTGCTGATCTTTGCTAGACCAAGCTTCAGACATGCAAAGAGATAAAAATCAGCCTAAATGTTTTAACCCAACACTCCCCTCTTGTTTTTGTTAGTAGAAAAGTCTAGTCATGATGAAGAGACTATGCTCCATTGCTAGCAGGGCGACCACAACAGAGGAGTATAAAAACAGGTGTTCATCAGCTTTAGTTAGCAACCATTGTTCCCCTTTAAGTTTCCTTTTAAATTCAGTGGTCAGGTATGTTGAGACACACAAACAGTATGCACATGAATAATACTAATAGCAGTAAACATGAGGCATTTTAGCTGAGGATTGAACTTAAGTCTTGTATGCCAAATGTAGATGCAGGAGCATAAACCAAGGTTCAGTAATAATGTCTCAGCCCACACAACATTTCTTCACTCAGCCAAGGCTTCAAATCCAATTCTGAATTGAAAACATTTAGCTCTGATATTTATACGCGAGCAATGAGGCTGACACATGTCAAGAGAAAGAGCTGGTACATTTGTTCTTTACTATGCTGGCACAAGTGTATTTCATTCTGGATCACTGACACTGAAAGCCTTCCACAAGTGTTTTGAGGAAATGTGGATTGTGGCTCTTTCAGCTCATCAGAAATGCATGCAAGTAGTTTTGTGTACATTTAGGGGGAGAAACAGGGAGTGAGGCAGATCTAGAGAATCACTGTTACAAAGGCAGCTTCCACTTTATGTGCAGCATTTATGCTTTATGCTAATTGATTTTATTTGAATAAAAAACTAATGCTAGACTTGCGTGACATCAAGGTCATGCCATTCAAAGAAAAACAAAATACTTCTAAGCCACATCAAGCTCCTTAATTCCTCTTGACAATAGCAGCATAACTGTATATTTATCTAGCATCATTCAGATAGCATACTTGTTAAATAATATTATATAACAACATTAAGAAAGAAATTCTTTCTGAATTATTAAGTGTTGAAGACGATGCACTGTATTTATAGGAATTTCTGCTATCTTTTAGTAAGCTTTGTGGTTTGTCTGTGCTACCTGTTTGAAATATTTATAGCATTCAAGCCTTAGGGATATTGATTATTTTTTAATGTGGCTAAAACAATAGATTTGGAAGTGTGAACATGATTAATAGAAGAAATTTATGCTATGTGCCTAGAATAGAGTGTTTGAACATATTATTTTAATTCTTGCAACACTGTCCATTAAAGTATGAATGTATTATAACAACCACATATGTAAAAATTATGTCTATTTAGTATGTTTGATCCATCCAGGATTCATTTCAAAGCTTGCTGGAAGCCAATGGAATTTCCATTACTCTCAGTCAGGCTTTATTATTCCTTACTGATCATTCAGTGGAGTATGTGGCTACCTTTGTATGAGTAGTAAGAAGTAACCTCCATGGCTCTAATTTTTTTAATGATGAACCTACATGTTTAGCATACAGGGATCTGGATTATATCCTTGCTGGCAAATCAACAATACTGATCCTGATTTACATGTTCCCTTGGAGTGCGTCTTAAAAGTATAAACAGTTTTGATTTTTCTAGGTGGTGCATGGTAGTGAAGTGTAATTTTCGATTCTCCCAGGAAAGCCTGATAGCTACCTATTTCCTGCCCAGCCATGCTTGTGTACTATTGTATTCCTGAGACACAACTGGGGCTACTGCAGGCATATGTATCTGGCAGGCTGTACAATGTTGTCAGTGCCAACTGGATACTTTGTGAGTTTCTAAAGACATGGCCTGTAATAAACCATGAGGGTCTGTCTTGTAGCAGCCTCCACACATACAGACATCTGATAGGCTGTCACACGTTCTGAGCCAGCAAACCCCAGTGGCCAGTCAACCCCCATCTGTTTGTAGCAAAAGATAATGGGGAAGCCTCTACATGTGTTTCCAGGTTGCTCATTTGTAACTTTCCACATTAGCACAAGCAACTGAGGAAACAAGGGTTGGATCCATGATCCAGAGACAGATCTTGTACACTACAAACACTGCCCTTGAAGTGTGATGAAAGCTAAGGTGGAGACAAAAAACTGTGCCACTATCTAATCATCAAAAATTGAAATTGCACATGTCTCCCAGACTCTGTTTTTCACTTGTGGCTCGTTCTGTATTCAAATGAAAGAAGAAATACCTGTATGCAATGCTGAGGCTTGCAGTGTCTGCATTCATGATTCAAGGACTTGCTTTGCCCTATAATGCTAAGAGTGGAAGCTCTCTCTTACTCCCCTGCTTTGATGTCACAAGTCACATCACTGGATTTAGAAGATAATTTGTTGAGGTATATGCAGGAAAGGACTACTATATGATAACTACAAGTGGCTGCTTTGGGCTTCATGGTTTTGGGAGCTCTGCGGTTCTGTGTGACAGTGCCAGTTTGCTGGCAACAGCTCTCAGCAGAAGTAGCTGCTAGCCAGACTTAGCCATGCTGTTCCTCAAAAGTGACATAGCCACAGGAATGGATTTGTGACAAGATGGCAAAAGAGCAAATCCCGCCATAAAAGAACAACAATGAAAGGCCGTAAGGGGGGAAAAAAATGAATTCCAGAGTGGGCTGATGTGCTTACGCAAGACAATTTACACAATCACAGCATTGTACAAAGAAACAAAGATATGGCCTTGGGGAAGCCACTGCCATTTTGTAAGTAATAGTTAAAAAATGCTTGCACTGACTGTACCAAGAAATGCCTGTAGAGGCAGGGGCCCTAATAAGGAGCAGCAGGCAGTACCCCAGTGGGTAAACAACAAGACATGGCTCCCTGAGCAAAAGACTGGCCCCTCATACATACAAAAGGCTTTATGCAGAGTTGCATGGTCTGCTTGTATCTCTGAGCCATGCAGCCTCACACTGGCCTTCGTGTAAATACTTCTGGCCTAGATATATTCTTGGAGATGTATGGGACAAGAGGTTTCACAGCAAGAGCTTCCATCCTCACTTTACATTATTGTTTGCATCTCTGGTGCGTTGGGAACTCGGCATGCTCAGCTGTGTTTTTAGGTCAAGTTCTTCCAGCATGGCTTCTTTGTTCCTGTTCTGCTCCAATCTGCTTGTATTTAGGCTTCCCCAGCAGGGTGGGAAAGCTCCACAAGTGTCAGTAAAATACTAGGTTTTGTTTTGTTCTTTCAAGCTAAGAATTTAGCAAATGATAAAAAGTGCTTTGGCAAGCAAGTATTGTGGGAAAAAGGTGTTTTTTGCAGCTAGGAGTATAAATTATTGGTGACTGATTTGGGAATTTGGTAGCTGACATTTAAAACATGCAGTAGCTCCCCAAGGTCATCAAAGCAGAATGCCTGACTGGATGAGGTGACTTTAGAGTGCTGCACAGAGCTTCTAAAATGCCATGGGAATCCTAGTTTCATGAGATGACTTATGGCAAGATCTGTTGTTGGTCAAAATGTCTTTCTGTATTAGCACAGATTAAGACATAAGCAAAAAGGGATTCTTATAAAGTAACAAATAAAACTTGGGAAAATGACCCATAAGGAAAAAACAGTCATTGGGTTTTCTAATGGAGCCTTAATGTACCAAGTACCCAACTTCATGGAACTGCAGTAGGATTTGGTGGCAAAATCCCAGTCTAGATTATGTTTTGATAATAAGTATATAAACTGTAGGTTTCAGAAGTAGAATGATACTTCAAGTATCAATCACAAGTTCAAAGGGAGTGAATCACAGAATGGTTTGAGTTGGAAGGGACCTTAAAGATCATCTAGTTCCAACCCCCTGCCATGGGCAGGGACAACTTCCACTAGACCAGATCGCACAATGCCCTGTCCAACCTGGCCTTGAACTCTTCCAGGGATGGGGCAGCCACAACTCCTCTAGGCAACCTGTTCCAGTGCCTTGCTACCCTCACAGGAGAGAATTTCTTCCTAATATCTAACCTAAAACCCTACATTACTGTGGGCAGTTATAATTGAAAAGTGTCAGGCTACTATAAAGTAAGTGGTGGTAGGTGTTGTTCTTCGTTTTAGTATTATTATATGTAAGACTTCAGTTTAAATGTCTGAAAAGTAAGGTATAGCTGTCAGGATAGGAAATGGCAGATATGAAACTCTTTCACCTGTTAGAAGTCAAACTGCACATAGCACTTCAGAATACACTGCCTGAAACACAGCAGCATCAGTTGAGGAAACTGCAAAGCTAACTCAATGGGCTGTTCCATTTTGGGTTGTGATTGTCACTTCCTCCAAGCCTCCAACAGTATCCTTCTTCTCCATCCTGCTTAGATTTTGATTTGCAGATTGAAATGTGGAAGTATCTACTACAGTAAAATAGTGTGAAATGGCATGTGTGTTATGTGTGTGTCTACTTTCTGATTTACTCACTGTCTAGTCAAAAGATACAAAGACTTGCCAATGAGGTGACTAATCCTTCTCATGCTCTTGGCAGAACAAGATGTACAGTTACGCTTCAGTTTCCAAGTCAGTAGGTTCAGCATCAGAGAGAAGCAAACCATCTTGACATGGCTATGTATGTGAAGGTTAGGTGAGATTTAGGTTTGTGAGATAATGTAAAAGGAACCGTTAACTTAATAGCACCCAATAGCATTTAAGATACCTATACTCATGTAGTCTTAGGTGCCTATGCAGATCTCCAACAGCTCTTAATTTAGCAAATGTCTAACTTTAAGCCACCGCTTTGTCAATGTGTCATCTTAAGCAAAGACTTTGCCAGCATGATGCACAACATGAGGGAAAAGCACTGCTCTCCTGGTGCTCTGATCTCTATCATCTTCTGATTCTCCTGTGCTAACAGAATAACTTTCAATCACCTCTTTCAAATTCACATTGCAGCCAAAAATGTAATGTTTCTTCTCCACTGTGTTTTTTAAATAATTTGGTAGACAGATATTCCTGTATGTGTCTCTGAGTTTATGCCAATTTATTACTAGCCTGTCTGGTAAGATACTCCAGGATGTACCAGTAACCAGTTGATTACACATGGTTGTTTTGTTTCAGTCTTTGTTTTTTTCACTTGAGTGTAAATCTTCTAGGATCAAAAATCTCAGAAAGAGGTTCTGAAAAAAATGTTTCCATCTCTTCCTGCCATGTGCCTTAAGGCTACAAAAGCAGTTCTCTTTCAACCCTGAAAAGAAATAATAAAAAAGTAAACTATGAATTAGAATGGGGAATTGACTTCAGTGTGAAGCATGGAAGCTTCATCACCAAGTCATTTAAAATGGGACAGTAAGGGAGGGAAAATCCTGCATTAGAAGACTGCACTAACCTAGATGACCAAGCAGACGTTCTCTGGCAGGATTTCTAGAGTCTGCTGCACAGCAGATCAGCAATAAACTCAGTAGGTTCTTGTACCAGCTGAAACATTAATGCAGACCATGAATATGTTGAAACAGATTATGTCCTCTGAAAAGAACTTTTTGGGGGATTGTAATTGTTTATTTTTGTAATTCTGTAATGGAAACTTCAGGTTTGTGTATAAACAATGGGAAAAGTGAACTAAGCAACATGAATTAGTATTTTACTTACTTTTGAGAAATCTTTTGTAAAGCTTGATGTTTACATGACAGTTAGCACTGTCCTCCTGCCAGCAGATATTGAAAAGAAAGGAAATGAACTGTGCTGTCATTTACACCCCATGAAAAGACATTTGATAGCTTAGAAAGATTTCTCGGTTTCTCCAGTGACTCGTTTCTAATGTAAGCTTGCTGTCTTTATATTCTGGTCACATACAGGGCCAAGCAAAAGGAGCGCTGGGGGGAAAAAAAAAGATAAACTGTAGGGCCAAATCCATTCTCATGTAGCTTCACTGCAGTCGGTGGAGTCAAGCCAGGAGAGAATTTGTCCTGAAGACTTTGGAACAACAACGAAGTATTAAAATAAAGCCTAATACAGCATTAGAGCTGACAGGAGTAACAGGAATTTATCTGCAATTAATTTTCACTCAGAATGTAAAGAAAAATGGTAACAGGAAAACTTTCCAAAGCCGAAATGAGCATGCACAACCTCTGCCTTCTCTGAAAAGGAAGCTGGTCTTTCCCTTAGGTTTCCATAAACATATCTCCTTATAAACTGTTATCTCCTGGTTTTGATCAGCTCACTTGTCCAGTTAGGTCCATGCAGCTGCTAACTTTTAAAGCTGTGTCCTTGCCAAAGCTGTCTGTGCTCTCAGAGTAAAACAAAACATTGCACATGTAAAGAAACAAAAAAAGTGTTGCTGATCAAGACAATGATAGGAATGACCTACTAGGACAGATGCACACCACATCACATAATAAATATATCGTTACTGCATATGGTATGACATCACAGATGTGCCTGAACACACTTGATGATTTAGCACATTTTGCTGTGAGATAAAGCTGTGCCAGATTAAGGCAGAAAGCAAGCAGGCAGCTGAACTATGAAATGCTTTCACAAAGACCATAAGTAAATAATAGTCTTCAGTTCTCTTCAATATTGCATGTTCTATACTAAAAGACAACAGGTGCTCCATGATCAAAGATCTCCAGTTACAAAGATGTGTAAGATATAGAAGCAACACTATGGGGAGGGCTGCAGGGGTTGTGGGTTTGGTGGGGGTTTTTTTAACCATTTTTCTTTTATCTTGTGTATCCTACCAAGAGGCTCGGGGCATTTAGTAAAACTTCTTTCCATGCAATCCAAGTAATCCGCTTTTCTAGAGGAAGGATTCAAGAAACATTTATTTAAGCCCATCCAGGGCTAGCAGTTAACCTGCTATTCTTCATTTTTATTTGGGTAACATTGTTTCTCTTTTCTAATCTCATTTGATAATGGCAGAATTTGAAGAGGTTCAGATAAACACTCGCAGGTTAGGTTCCTACCAAAAACATTCTAGGCCTGCTAAAGTGACCTGGATTTATCTAGAGGAAAGACTTCTCGCATCACCTGTACCCTGGTTGTACGGAATAAATCGATAAAAACTTTTCCTGTACTACTTGGCATGCCTGTTTCCTGTCCATCTGCAATTCAGCTTAGCAAAGGTCTACAAACACGAAACAGGAGGAGGCAAAGCCAAATATCCATACTCTTTCAGAGCTCCATAAAAGGTTAGCTGGGACCTGGTTCAGTACAGACTTTCACAAACAATAATTTTATCTAATTCAAATAAATCAACTGTTTCTAATTCTTGATGAGTATTCTCACTCCTGTGACTGAAAAGAGTAATCTCACATGCTGCCTCCACAGTTAGCACCTAATGATGCATGAAAACAGCACAAGCTGTTGATTAGGCTACTCGTCAAGCTTAAGGCATGTAACTGCAACACCTGAGCCTCCCTAGTACTTTCCTAAATTCTGATTGATGCTGTTGTCCGGCACTACTCCAATGACCTCTGAAAAGAGTAACACCTACACTACCTAGATACTTGAGAACAAGTACAGTATTTCCACTGAAATGGAAGTCAACTGAAAGCTTAGTTTCGACACCTTCTTTTGAAGGTGTTCCTGCAGCATTTCTAAAACAGTACAAAAGGCTTACAAGGATTACTTCTGTAGAAAGTAAATTCATCAGTACTGGAATTAACAGGACATCGTGCAGAGTATTTGCCCCTGTCTGCTCCAAGAGAAGGTGATATATGTATTCTTCAGACTGGGTTCATCAACCTTGTCCACCCAGGCTTACCACTCTTGTTACAGTACAAAGTTCTGCCCATTATGAACCTGGCTCTGAATGTGTGGAAATTCTTTTGCTCTCGCTTGCTACAATAACTTGAGAGAGGCACAGACCTTGAGAACACCACCACTTGGTAAAGAATAGTGCAGTGAACGTGACTGCTTTGGTTAGTCCATCTGAAGCCTGACACAGTGATCACTGTTTTGTTGTAACTTCTGCCCAGGCTGATGCCAGACCTGATTCCAGTTCTTAACTCCTCCTTGGATGTATTGACAGTGATGCAGAACTATTCAGTGCTATTTTGTCCTT
The DNA here is from genome assembly GCF_000696875.1 of Nestor notabilis. Classification (NCBI taxonomy): domain Eukaryota; kingdom Metazoa; phylum Chordata; class Aves; order Psittaciformes; family Psittacidae; genus Nestor; species Nestor notabilis. Next base: position 49,862 of record NW_009928709.1, read on the forward strand.
GTCTAATGGACAAGGATCAGCTGCTGACTTCCCCTTGGACTAATGGTGGCACATATCTTTCTTCTATTAACACATACTTAACAAATTGAAGTACTGAGAAAACTGCAGCGTAGCATTCTACCCAGTGCAATTTGCAAACTCTACAAAAGGCTCTAAAAAGATTTGTGAATTAATTGTCCGTTTCTTGCTTGTTCATTTTCCCCTCCACTTCCCCATAATTTTACTAGTAAGAAAACTTAATTCTACCCTTCCCTTATTCTGTGTCTTATGGATCAGAACAGGATCTAGTTGTGCCTTGTTTAATCAAAATAGGCAGTGATAGTACCAGCACGGGAGCCTATTTTTGTCATCTGAGAAACAGCTGTAGTTAAAACAAGAAATAAGTTGCAGACTAAATGAAATTTCAGTGGTCCAGAGTATGGTTATCACCTGTGTCCAGAACATAGTCCGAGAACATATGCAATGGAACACTCCTACATGTGTTCTGGGGTGAGAATGATTAGGTGAGGAAAATGCTTTGCGCTACTTTGAAGAAAGACTGAAAGGCTAAGTCCCTTCATCTGCTATTCCCTCCCACTCCCTACTCCAGAAAAAACCCACAAGCTTTCTTACTATAAATCCGCCAAATTTCAACTTTTGGTTTTGGTAGGTGATTGCACTGAGCAAGTGTTTGTAGATAAACAGGGTGAGAGAGAAATCAGGCAGGCATGCTGGCACAAATGTCACTGTATTTAGAGTAATGCTGCAAATAGCCATAAGCAGGTTAGATAAGAAGTTCATGGGAACAGTGTTATCAGAAAAACTGGGGGAGGGGAAGTGTGATCTTAACTTTTTTTTTCTGATTGCTAGCCATAGTCAAGATCATCTCCTGTGTCAAAGGGAAAATGCAGTGGCACTCTGTTCATCTGGGTAGAAGCAAAGCTTCCTGGTAAGAGGGACAGAAATTTTTTCCTATTAACCCTATGAATCTAAGATTCACTCATTACATGGAGGGTAAAAGCTCCAAAGGAGAAAGGTCAGGTATTAACATTATTGCTCACTATCTGTGGAAAGCTGCCTGTCACACTGGATCTGGTAGAAACTTTTGAGTAGAGCCAGTCCCTGTTCCAATGAGTTTATCCTCTAGATGATGATATAGACTGAGGATCAGAAAACCACGTAAGGGTTACTCTTGTTTTAAGGGTCTTTGTGGTACCATGGTATCAGCTTTTGTCATCTCGTTGCTGACTATGGTGACTAAATCAAGTCCACACTCAAATCAGCCACACTATTCTGGCATCAAGTGGGGAAGTTCTGGAATAAACTAGACAGTGGTGGTATGGTAGCTTCAGGGTTGGCTTTACGGACAGCACAGTTTTCTCCTTAGTTCAAATTTGTCTCTTTTAAGTTTACAGCAGCAAGGGAAGGAGGCATGAGTTAAAAAACATTTAGACCTGCAAATAACAGTTGGGCATAGATAAATATAAGAACATGAATCTTTTTAGGCTGTAGCTGGAGATCAAAGGCATTGAGAGAAGTTGCTTTTTCCATTAGTGTTTTCACATGGCTCTGCCTCCAGGCTTCAGGCAAGACCAGAAGCAAAAGTGTCAAAATACCATGAGAAAAGCTGCTCTTGCAAAATTTCTGGCCTGACCAGAAGTGGGAAAATCTCATGAAAGACTGTTCTCGTCCGCTTCCAACTCTGCTTGGCACATCCAGGAGGCTAAACCAAGTTCCACTTGGAAGTTTTGAACCATATTTGAATTCTTCCTTGGTTTCTCATGCCTTTTGTAAATAGTACTCTGCAAACCTGTGGTATGTCAGCTGTCCTAACTTGATACACTTATACCCAGAGCTGTGCAGACCAGCAGTGATGAAGTATTTTCAACCCTTGTCTGAAATTCATTATTTACTACTGCAGAGGTGCTGAGTCTATTGTAGTAGGACCTGTACAAGAGGACAGAAAAATACTTTGGCCACAAGAGCTTAGACTCTAATATGTAAGATGGGTTTTTGCCACAGTTTCTTATCTATAAAACACAGATAGATAGCATCACTAACCAGACTGCATACAACTAGTCAGCATTTAACCTAGATTTTTTGAATCCCAGTCCAGAGCTTAAACTATAAGACCATTCTCTCACATCCAAATGAATGTGCTACACATTACAAGGAGTCTAAATGCAAACAAAAATATCTGAAAAGCCTGTTGTGCAGGAAACTGGCTGGGATTCAGTCTGTCGCCTCAGTGAGTTCACAGTCAGCCTAGCTCGCTCTGACCACATAAGTTTGTATGTTCTATTGTTGTGCCTGTGGTAGACAGTGAGCAGAACTGATTTTAAAGTCCATATGCACAATGTCTGTTCTTACTAAAAGAAAGAAAAATAAATCTAACTCCTAGGTTCTGCAACTAGTAAAAGTAACGATGCCCTGCAGAAGAAAAAGATACACGTTTGAGGATACATGTGATGTTGGGTGCTGAAACTACCAAATAAAGGGAAAAAATTTGGAGAAGCTTGCTGACTCAGCAAGCCTCCATGGAAGTCAAGTTCTCCAGGAATTTGTCCATGACTTCAGTGTCAGCTACTGAAAGCCATGTTATTTTGCTCACTTTAGAGCTCGCTATTTTAGTTGCTGTAACGTAATTGAAGTAGTAATGTGATTCCCATTAAACAACCCCCTTCCTCAATGAAATAAGCAATAATGATTGACTTCAATGAACCACAGACACATAGTCCAGTCACTTTTTATATGAAAGAAATAACACAAACCCCCCATGTTGTTTCCAACCTATATATTACAGTTACAACATGTAGTCAGTAGTAACATGCTGGAATGAAGCTCCAGGGACACACACATTTATCAGAGATGACCTAGCTATGATTTTGAAAAGCATGAATTCCCTGGGGAGAATGTGTGGGGTACTCCAGTGCCTCAAGGCAAACTGGTAGAGCCAAGGAATATATTTCTGACTGTGCTAGAAAGATGCCCCATGCAAAGTCCATTAGGCAGAACAAACACAGCTCTGTTTTACGTGATGCGAATGGATTCTAAGGGCACATTACCGCCTTCTTGTAAAAAAGGATCTTCTTTGTGACTGAAATTCCTGAGCATGCTGCACACTGCAGCTAAACTGGGGAGGTCCACACACAATCTCACTGTTGTATTTCTGTGGTGAATTTGTGGTACTGCAAAAGACAATAGCAGATGGGACAGTCCTCATGAACAGTGAATGGGACTATCTTTAGGCTTATAATATTTTCATAATTTAGCAGAAATTAACCGTCTAGGCTCTTATAGGAAGCAGTATCAAAAAGCAACTTCTGAACCGAAAGTATCTGAAAGGAGTCCACGATTAGGCTTAAAGATGTTGTGATGCAGTGCTCCACACTGATGCAGTACTAAGACAGAGCATTCCTAGTGGATCTTTTATGCAGGATGCCATAAGAAAGACCAGAGATTGTCATAGGAAACTGGAGATATTTTAGGAAGGCTTCTAACTTTTGTTTTCCTTATTTCTTTTGTATAAAGTAGTTGTCTCTTCCACTGTTGACACTTCGTATCCCTGTGAGACTAGGGACCTTTGTGACAATGTAGAACAATGCCTAGCAGAGTGAATCCAAGCAAGTGCCCATACCATAAATAACTAATAGCCTCATTCCACTTCTAGACAAAAGATTACAATGGTTGTAACTTGTTTTAAAAAAAAAAAAAAGTGTGATAGCTTTTGTTAGCTGACCAATGCGTTCCTAAGGGTGCCAGTATGTTCTTTATTTCATCTAGTTCCTGAGGATTACAACTTCCCTCCAAAGAAGTAACAACTAAGATCTGACTTTGATGGCAAAATAGCAAACCACTGCCTTCCAGAATCTCTCTTCTCAGTTGGTTAACCATCCTCAAGTGCTCTAAGCACACACTCTCTAAACTAGGGTTTTGATTGAAGCATATTTTCCACAGACACATCATAGTTACACGCCAGCTGTGCTGGCTTTCTTTCCAGAAATACACCATTAACTAAAATTACATGATCAGTACCAAAACAAATTACTATTTGAACACTTACTACCATACCAAAGAATGTAATCAAATACTTAATGGACAGTACTGCCACTAGTTTGAATGTCACTGCATCTCAGCATGAAATGGGGAGCTTCAGGACCTCTTAGAAGGACGGGACAGCATTCATCTCATGTTTCAGCCTGGAACTATGCCATGTAGAAGCTAATCATGCTATCAAAGGGATAGGCACACATGGGAGTGATGTAAAAGTACTTAGCTAGATTTTGTTGGCTGAGATTGATTAAATCACAAAAAATTGTCAGGCATTTTTCAAAACTCTTCTTTTTGGATACATACAGAAACACATACAGTAGACTGCATCTTGCAGATAGCTTCTGCAATACATAGCTTTTAGGTTTCACCCCCCCGTCTTTAATGATTCGAATGGCAGTTTGTTACAGGCAAGGCTTTCTGTATCACTTGCCACAGCACAAAGAAAGGCAACGTCTGAAAGCCACATCTTGGTTGAGCTAGATTTATTTTGAAAGACTATACCAGTAGGCATATCACACCCCATTTTGTGTACAGGGCATCTTTAGAAGAGCTGGTGGGGGACAGTGTTGTTTCCATTCTTGGCCTTTCTACTGAAGGTGTGAATAATGGTGCCACTGCCATATAACAGCCTGTATGTTATGGATGCTGGTCCATAAATAAATGAACTTGATAACATCCATATATATACCAAAGGCCATCAGAGAAAGTGTTTGAATGCTAGTGACCCTCTTTCAAACTTGAACAATAACTTTATATCTCTTTCACACCCACTAAGACTTTCAATGTTGCATTTCAGTATTTTCTAGTAAGATAGGCATTCAGGGGAGTTCACGTTTGGCTGCTGTGTGTCAGCAAAGGGAAGTTCCCTGTTAGATCAGCAAACAAGACGTAAGACTGCATTCCCCTGCACAGCTCCATGCAGCTGGCAGGAAGCCCCTCTCCTACTTTTACGTTTGATTTCCTTCTCAGGGAAGCTGAGAGAGCGTGCTTTCTTTCCAAGCCCGGTTCCTCCAGCACTCCCTGCCCCCTCACAGCCAGCCACCCATATACGCGTTCAACACCTACACACATCATCTTTCTTTGGGTGTTGTTTGCTTTCTTAATTTAGATTTTAACCACTTTGGCCTGTCAATAAAAGTATGAACAGAGCTGGGCTGTAAGGCAGTGCATATGAAGGTTAAAGCTGGATGTCACGCAGCCACTGAAGTTTGTGTTTACATAAACCATGACAGATCCTGATCCTACCAGACTGAATCATACGATATTTATAATGATTTGTGCTAGAGACAATCATATATTCTGGGGTGTTATGTACCTTAAGGGGAGAACATACTTTTTGCTGTTTCCAAGTAACAAAACACATAATACGTAATCTGAGGCAGGTAATCAGGGTATGATCTTCCTTTTTATGTTGTCTTCTTGTGACAGTATAAGCATAATATTGGTTATACAGAAATTATAGTTGGATTTGAGCTCCAGATTTGCCAAATGCCATAGACCGTTACTTTATGTAGAGTACCAAAGATTTTAATCTTTTAATCCTTTTAAGGAGGAAAACATCACTAATGCAGTTGGTGAAAATAATACTGAGATTCTTGCCTACAGAGCCATAGTTCCTTGTTTCATGTATCTCTGTTATGGGGGAATTAACGAGGACAAAGTCTGTGCACAGGGCATGCAGGGACCTCTTCAACAATGTAGGAGGACCAGCAGCTATTTTTAAAGTTCACCAATTCATTGATAACTCTAAAAGACTTAGCACTCTGATTCTACTAACAGCAAATCAAAATAAGAAGTGAGGCATACTGTACACAGAGGATTGTTTGCCAGGAGGAATGCAGAGAGATGGTGCTTTAAAAAGATGACTGATAAAGCCATCTAGCACCAAAAGTGAAAGTTTTCAGTGCAGCTTTTCAAAGCGTCCGTAGTAGGGGAGTACAACCTGCTTCCACCTCTTCCTCTACAGGTATTTCAGACTGTGTTTCACTAGAGGCATATAGCTATTTTCTCCATGCAGGAAAGGTACTTACTTTTGGGTTTTCTTGCTGTTGTCTTCCCTTCTCCGTCTTCTTGTTCACTGAGAAGCATTACTTCGGCTCCTCCTTCCAAGGAAGCACAAGATCGGTCAATTGTTCATGTTTGCATGAGGTTACACTGCAATCAGTGCTCCACACAAACAGAGCATGGATGCCCTGATCAATTTGGTGTCAGGAAAAGATCTAATGAAAAGATACTACTTTCTGGTGGACAGGAGGAACTGAGTAAGAACAGAAAATTATACAAAAGGAAGATGTCTGTTGTACCAACTTTTCATGATGTATCTGGCAAATGCTATTGGAGCGTGGTATAATGCAGGATGTCAAGGTTTTGATGAGAAACAGAATCTTAAAGCAAATGAGAATACTGCTGCTTTGTAATAATGTCCTCTTTGTTCATTCTCAAGCCAGCATCCTCTGCATGGCCTTGCTAAGATTGTCATGCATAACTAAGATGCAGTACAGAAAAATAGATTATCATGTATTTTGTCAAATGTTAACATACCCTCTTCACTTTCCAGAAAGATGGAAGGAACTTGCCCAGACTCCTGGGCAGAAGCACATTGATGCTTATTCTTTTGTTGACTCATAGAAAGGGTATGATCCTGTAATATGACACCCAAAAGGTGAATGATTGTTTCCAAGAGGTGGATGGGGGAAACATACTTTGACACTAACTAGCATCTTTAGGCTGGAATTTTTCATAAGTGGACTTCCATCTTGAGAGTGGTATCTTTAGAGACACTCCAGAGAAGAATAATCTACAAGTTCATGCTGCACTTTTCTATTGAAGGTATTCCCTTTACTGTTGATGATTATGGTCGTGGAGAGTGTCTTCTAAAGAGGAAAGAATCAGAATCATGGTAAAACATGAAAATTCCCAAGACAACATTTTTCCCATGGACTAAAGCAAGGTTCTGAGGTTGACTTTAAGGAGAAGTAAGAAGTTCCGAGACCAACAGGGCACAAGAAAGCAGCATTTATTCAGACTGCTGTTCAAATGCTCTTGCATCTACAGCCTGTAGTAGGTTCGGTTTAGTCCTGCAGTCCATGAAGTTATTTGCTTTCCCTCGAACTTTGTCAGAACATAACTGTATTTGCTACACATTTAACTTCTCTTTCTGAGGTAGCCTTCTTCAGAGTGTAACAGTGTTAATTAAAGATGATGATAAGCGACAACACAACCTCATAAATAGCTCTAGAAGGAATCAGCACCGTGATACAACTCCTTCACCAAAATTATGTGCCAAAATATGGATATTTAGTGTAACTTTCTTATTCCTTCCTGGTCCTTAGTTCCTCTATGTCTTGACTAGCTTAAGCCTACAGCTCTTGAAAATACAAAGTTGAAAGGGAAGTCATAGTAGGGTTGATTTAATAGTGAGAAATTAGAACAGTGACAACAACTTTTGCTGGCATTTAGAAACCATTAATTTGAGTGATGATACATACTTACGGGTGTAAAAGGTGTTCAGGATTGATTTGTAGGACTTAAAAATGAGATCTTGGCATTAGCATAAACCCACAAAGTGTGACCGAAAGTTTTTAGAAGCAAATAGGGAAGGAGGAAAAATATTTCAGAGAAACTTCTGTACCAGAATAGCAAAATGACTAGCATCACACGTTCAAACATCATTGGGTGATCACAGAAGCCGGTGAAATAACTTTTCTCAAAAAATATTTGAATAAAGAACTGTTCATAAAATAATATTTGACATTACTTGTAAATGTTTCACTCATTTGATAAAACGGAAACTATGTTGGTTCATAAGCTAGTTTTTTAGTTTTGCTATATTCACCACAGCATGATTTTTCATCAAATGCAACTTTGAAGTTCTTTTCATCTAAAATCTTGTTTGCAGGGGTTTTCTAGGATTTTTATTTGTTAGTCTTACATTTAAACCTTTAAGACATTTTATTGCCTGCTTGTGATTATACAATATTCCTATGGAGCAAGGGACCATAATCAGAATTTTAACTACGCTAATACAATTTTATAGATATGGTTCAAAGCCAAACATTCAAAATTAGAAAGGCTTTTATATTTTGGAAGAATACTAGAACAGCTTTGACTCATACTGATGACTAGTAATTCAGCCTCGCACATTCACCATTCCCTGAATCATCCCCATAGTTGAATTGGTTGTAACGAGGTGGTTTTTACACTGTCAAAAGCAGTTTAAGGGTGAGGTGAATCTGAAAACAAAAATTCATAATTTTTAATACATGGATGCTGTAGCAACATCTTTCTTTTGTTTCAGTTTCATAATATTACATTGAGTTGTAGCCAAAAAGAGGAACAAAGGTAAAATAAGGAAGGACTAATAAGGTCTGCAGAGGACAGAGTGTTTGAAGTGTGGTAAATAATGAAGAGGACAGATAACTGATACATGGCCAAATATAAAATTAGAGACATACAACTTGTTATCATAAGCACACGTTTCTTCTCACAAGAGTGATCCTGAAAATGACCTTGGACCACCACAGTTAATCAGCTAAACTTGAGTTTCCAACATGATGCTATGAAAAAAAAAAAGAATTTTTTCTTCATCACTGATTGTCTTGGGCACTACAACAATGTCTTTTCGTTTGGTTTTTAATCAAGCCTAGCCATTAAAAAGAAAAATGCTCTAATTCAATTCTCCGAGCAATTAGGTCAGCTGTGCAGAAACAGGCAGAAAGTTTACTACTCCCAAGGACCTAAGTGGGCAGTAAAATGCTGGGAACAGAGCATGTATCTGCTGCAGGCCAGCTCTGCAGCACTCCTGGTACATCTGATCCAGGGGTCTTGGTGTCACTTAAACTGCAGGTATTCAAAACTTGTATCTCCAGCCTTGGATCAGAAAGAAGCAGACAGCTTTTTAATGAGGGGCATTGTACAGAATGAGAAATGCATGGTTTATGTGGAAATGCATAGAAAAGCACAAGGCACAATAAATGGTCAAAGGAGTTGCCTTGCCACTTCTGACTCAAGATTCACGTACCCATTGCACAATTTGAGTTCTTTCCACCACATAAATGAGACAGCTAAATAAAGTCAGAATGCCATGCCAGCTGAAATTCTCAGCTAACAGTATTACCTGGCTTTTCCTGTTTGTTATTGTGGGCCAGATCATCCAATATTACAAACAGATGCTTCCCCACAGACTTGAACAGAATTATGCTCATTTGTCCTTGAGCACTGACCATGTTAGATTTGCCCACTTTCAGCCTTAAGACCTAACGTACAAAACACTGCTGAAATATTAGGAGAGGTTGTGAGGTAAAACCCAACGAAGAGGAGAGGTAGTCCTGTAATTCTGTTACTAATTGCAAGCTTTCTACCTACAACACAAAATCTGGAGTGCAAAGAACATTCCCTGTAGGAAAGTTGATCAAAATACTAAAGCCAGTGTAGCTTTAGTAACAAAGTGTTACTTTGGTCATCTTTTCATTCTAGATCATTACTTCTGCATGTTTTACTCCAATTTAGACCTTCATTGCCACCAGCATTTGAAATGTACTGCCTGCCTCAAGAGAAGAACAATCAGCTCTAAGAAGATTTGTCTTTTGGAGATGTACAGTATGGTACTTCTTACACTGTCCAAATTCAGTAATTCATCCTGGCTAGAACTGTCTTAAGTGAGAAGAAATCAGGAATTTTTTTATGTCTTTTAAGAAGCAGTATGGAATACATCAATTCTACAAGGAGATGCTAAATATTTACTGCTAGATATTCAATTGCTGACTGACAGTCTGACTTACGAAGTCCTACTAAAACCTACTATGGGCTTTTTCAAGAACTTCAAGTTGCTCTTCTGTAGATTTAGATCTTGGGGCTTCTTAGATTTAATTCTTGGGGCTCACTGCACTTTGGTCATGTTCCTTGTTGCAACATAACCACACAAGTTATGCTAAAAATACCCAGAGATGAAACCACTGTGTCTGAACGTGCAAGATGTGCTAAGCAGATAAACAACATGTTTTCTAGAGTGATTGATAAAATGACAATGATGAATGAAATGACAGCCACTGGAGATTAAAAGAGAAAAGTATCAGAAAAAAGGTCGAGTTTGATAGATACCTAGATCCCGACAGACACAACATAGATAAGGCTTGTGTCTCTGGGAACTGTATACAAGGAATACAAAAGTTGTGCTTTCTGTTCCCCATTACATCTGTTTTGGTCTACCAAATATCCATTCTTCAACCTTAATTCTCCTATGTCAATGGAGGGCACCTTGAAAGGGAGACTGAATGGATCAAAATACTGATCTTAGATATTCTGGGAAAGGAGTGAGGGATTTAACTGTAGCAGCTGGATAAGGAGGGGAATTGGTTGGGAAAGAATCTTAAGAATGGACGAGAGATAAAGAGAAGGTATGACAGGATGCAGAACGTGGGGTCAGCAAGGTCAGACCCTCTGAACATGCTCCAGTAATTCTGCTGGAACAAGACAACAGCCTGCCTCTGAAGTCTGACCATCCAAAGTTGCTTATTTCTGTCTCTGGCTCCTACTTAAACAAGCAGGACTTTTCCACAGAGAGAGATGGGATTTAGGCTAAGCTCTTAGTTAACTAACCTTAGGGTGATGCTGTACAGTGTCTTCTCTGATTATTTTTCAACAGCTGGTAGTCTTCAGGCAACAGCTGTCTTCTCACTTCTCACACTTCCCTGTCTCTTATCTCTACTAGCTTCTGCTTTTGGCCCTTATCAGCCATCAAATGTATTAGGGGCTTGTAAGAGAGAAGACTATGGTGTAGAGAGAAAAGACATGGTAAGAAATGTTTATGAAGAGTGATGCTTTCATAAGATACTGGTCATCCTCTTGAGAAAGATGGCCACAGTCCAAGGGATTGCAGTCCAAGATGGACTGCATCCTTTATGGAAAGGATCACTCAGCCCTCCCCAAGAGCAGTGACTGATTACAGCTCTGCCACTGGTCCCCGTTGTGGTTTCTTTGCACACTGATCCTATTGAATCTCTGTGTACAACCACCAGATGAATCAGTTAAAACAATACAGGGTCTAATGCAAAATCTGCAGACTGCGCCCGGCAATAACCATCCATCATCACAAGTAATCACCAATGTGAACTAGGGTTCAGATAAGACCAGCTCATGAATAATGAACAGCTTGATAACCTGGGCCAAATACATAGTAGCGAACAAGTACTTTGAAGTGCCTGTAGCTACAGAGGG
>NW_009928709.1:61139-66343 GCF_000696875.1 Nestor notabilis
AAACTTCCAATAGCTCTGTTCAGTCTGACAGCAGAGAGCTCTGGAGTCTGTGCAGATGCTAAACTACAACTAAGCAGCATCCATGCATAATTCTGCCATTTCCTGATGGTCAGAAGATTTATCTCCATCATAATAGGTCTAACCACAGTCCTCCATGGAAAACAGTACAATGTTCACAGATGTGAAGCTGTGGCATTTGAAAACCCCAAATCTGCAGAACGCTGTATTACATCTCAACAAGCATGGTTACAGGACTTGAATTAGAAGTAGCCTGGGCCACTTGGCCCAGAGCAGAGGCAGAACTTGCCCAGGTCTGCAAGTACCGTGGTCAGACATGTCTGGGAGAGGTGCAGTCGCTGCGAGAAGGCCACTTCTGTGGACTCTTCTTTCTGGCACAGTAGGAGGTTTCTCCAGCAGAGCAGCAGTCACTAATAAGGAAAGGGAAGCTTTCAGGGGTTACAAGCTGAGCTGAGACAATGTTACATGCTCTCACAGGAACTAAAGCTCACCAGAAACCTCCTCCTGTTCCCAGTGCAAGTACATAAAACTAAGCTCATTTTCCTGATGCTGGAAAACAGCTACTAGGCAGAAACACTACATTATGTGCACGAGACTGACCCTGGGAAGAGTTTGGGAGAGCAAACTTCAAGTGTACATTTTGAGAATACTCAGATGCTAAATTACGTGAAAGGGGAACAGAAGTGAACAGAGCAAACCAGAGTGACTGAGAGGGAGCTTTCCTTCACAGTGAGGCCATCAACCACCACCCGCAGATCAGGGAAGTGCCTGTGAAGAGAAGTCTGCTGTTGCAACAGAGTTGGCAAAGCAACCTATAAAACTTTTTTCTTTATCTTGCCAATCTAGAGGAGTGTGGCTGTGGAAACACAGATGCAGAAGTAGCATAAAAGCAACTTTGAGGCTTGTTTTATAAGTCAAATAGAGCTGAAATGAGGGAAGTTCACAATGCCTCACAATCTGTGCCTATGGAAACACGCCTCTCGGAGTCAAAGCAAACCTTGACGCATCTAATGTTATTGGAAGAACAGAAGACACCACTTTTATTTCAATTATTCGCTCGTCTGAAAATTACTGGGAACATTCCTTTGAATTTGTCACATAAAAAGCTTGAGTAAAATTGATTTTTGTTAAGTATTTCCTCTGAAAATGACAGAAATTTCTTCTTCCAATCAGCTACACGCCCGAAGTCTTTTGGTACAGAAATTTTTGACCCCTTTGTCTCAGGCGTAAAGTGTAATAGATTTCAAGAACTATGATACATTCCAGAAATGAAAAATAATAGAGAGAAAGAAAAAATTAAAAGCTTCAGTTGTAGGAAGTTGCTGCATCTAAAGCAAAAGTTTATGGTCAGAGTAGACAGAAGGAAAAAGCCTGAAGCCACAGTTTGATTTGGGCTGGAAAGAAGCTGCCAAAAAAGCTGAGGGCTGTGAAAAACTTGTTCCCTGAGGGCAAGTCTTGGTCTTGGAAAGGGCTTGGGCACCTTCTGTACAGCTCAACCCTAGGATGAGGGTTAGGTTTAAGCCGAGGGTTGAAAGAGAGGAAGCCCAGAATCACAGCTGTGAGATGCTGCAAATAATCCTCCAAAGTAAACTGGGGCTGTTATTGTAACTTCTACTCCCAGGTTAATTGAGTCTCTGGAGGGATTGGGACCCTGAAACAGCAAATCCAAGAATAAGACAATTTAATGATTTTTACATCATATTGATTTTTATGTTTCTGACTCAGAACTGCTATTCGTGATGCTCAGGGTAACTTTTCAGTAGCAGCACTGAATTCAGGATATACGAAGTCTGTTTAGGGCTCAGAGTAACTGACAACATAACCACGCCATTTGTCCTCACTTTTCTACCAAGAATCTTGACTTGCTATCAGTTTTACCTCCAAACCAACTCCCTGCTTCCCTCTTCTCTCTGAAAACACACCGAAATCTAAAGTTTCAGACATTCTAGGAATCTTTTACTGATTCTTTTTTTCCAATCTCTGAGAAACCTGATCCACCAGATGGGTGGGAGAGCTTATTGTTTTTTTGCCTGACATCTGGATTTCATTAGCAGACTCATGCATGCTGAATCAGGAATGGAGCTGAGAAGAAAGCAGATGAGAGTGAAATTATGTGAATGCTAAAAAAAAAAAAGCCCTGTTCTCTTCTCCAACTTTGCAAACAAATACAACATGTGAGTCACGTTGTGAGCTCAGTATAAACAGTACAGCCCTTATTAGCTGTACTAACACTAATATTGGATATGTTGTGCCTTAAGCAGCTACAGAGAACGCTATTATTTACTTACATATGTCAACATTATTTGAAAAAAAAGCCTTTCCAATAGTTTCACATTAATACCACCACTTTTCATGTTTATAATAAGTGTCTCCTGTCTTCCATTTAAATAGATTCAGTATAATATGCAAGGAAATAATTTATCCCAAACCAACCATAAAATTACAGTTAAGACTTGCTGCTCAGGAGACTGCTGTAAATGATACCAGAGAGACAATTTTCTTGAAGTTTAACAGGATTGTTAGCAGTGGCCTAAAAGTCAGACTGTTATTAATTACCATAGCTTTCATTACTGAACAACAGAAATAGTAATACAAGCAGTAACTGTCTGTCAGTCCTGTATGTGGAGCTATGCTAACAACATCTCTGGATGACTGTTAGATCTCATCATCTTATCTGCTAAAGCTGACAGTTGCAGGCATATAACATCCATCTTTGCAGCTCACCTTACCCTTTCTGTCCCTCCACAATGCACAAGGACCTTGGCTCTCAGATGATGAGTGCCATGCTATCTAACCCCTGTCTTCTGGAGGCACTAAGAGGAGATGAGGAAATTCAAAGTATCGCTTGTGACTGGGTCACGCAAAGGAAGAGGGATCAAAAAGAAGTTTTTGGTTGTGTTTAGAAGATCAGATCGATGATAAGGAATCAAGCAAGATTACAAAATGGTGAAAAGCAGAGAGAGCAGGCAGATAATACAGAAAAGCTGAACGTGGAAGTCAGGCCTTCACTTCCCCTGCAAGTCACCTCAAGAAAACTTCATACATCATTGCAATAGGCCTCTGTCCCCCTGTTCAGAGCTTCAGCCTACACATTTGGTATCCACACTACATCACATAGGACAAAACAGTGTAATATGCTTAGATAAGCAGAAAACTGATAGAAACTTTCAGTCACTAATGCAAAAATGACTAATACACTCTAAAATTGGAGTATGGTTATTTTTTTTACGTGTAACAGCACTCTATGCTATCTCAGGAGATACAGATATCGGCTTTCCTGAGAAAGTTACATGCTTGTGACAGGTGAAATGCAGGTGGAGAAGTATTTAGCTGTTACAGCTATATAACAATCTCAGGATAGGAATGAACCCCAAAATGTACGTAAGTAATCATTTTCAAGGAAACCTGAAAATTCCTGGGCTTGATTCTCCACTTTCTCATGTTTTGTGTAAACACTTTGACAAGCGACAAGTGCAGCGTAACAGCCAGTGCAACCATTTTGGTGGTGGTTTGCTCCCACATAAAATATACAGAGAATCTTGCCTGGGAACATCAGGAGGAGTTTTTCATGATTCTTGGTAAGAATGATGAAGACAGCAGTGCAGTTTTGTCATTTATCTCTAATCTATTAAACCATCTTAACATTTACAGAAATCTGTTTTAAGTAACAGAGCTCTAACTCGCAATAAGAGATACAAAATGCAGGTCTGGAATGACTTCTAGTAAGTTTTGGGGTTTACTATAAAGTTTTGGGTTCGTATTTAAACCAAAGCCACCTTTCTGCTTTAATGATGAATCTCTATCTACTAGAAAATCCTTTCTGTTTGCTATTTCTTTAAAAAGAGCCTTTCTCTCCCCCATTCTTTGCTCTCCATATATCCTCAACTGTGTAATCAGGCATTTAGGAGTAAAAGTCTGCTGCGTAAAAACATCTCAGAGGTTCTCTCTGCTCTTGTGAAGCCTTCTGAGAGTCTCCTTTCCTCACCCACATAAGACCCATGGGGCAGCGTTTGGGAGGGCTGAGTGCACTTGCGCTGGGTGTTGCTGGCTGCCAGATGGTGTGGGTAGGTTGGTTCAGGTGGAAGTATTGTTTTGTCTGGGCTCTTGCGGAGTTTTATCTATAGTTGCACACCTGCAACATGGGCTAAAATTAGAAATGGACTTGAAACCAGTATTTTGTAAATGAAACCCTTGAACCTGGGAAATGTTCAGTGTTGCTCTGAACTCACGTCCAAAATTACAGCTTGAGACCATGTCTAAGTCTAGTTGAAATGTCCCTTTCCTTGCAGAATGAAAAAAGAATTGTTTACAGGACTCAGTAATATAGATTTCAAAAGGTGCTGCTGTACTCCTATGCATGTCTCTGCACATTCAAGGAATGAGTTAGAAACAAAGAGCAGCAAGTATCTTGTGACAAATCAGATGCGAATCTGAAGATGAACCAATAATCAAGATTATGTAATTTCCAGATTGTCTGCTTTTGCTGCTAAAATCCCCAAATGTTTCAACTTGAGTGCCTTAGCTGATAATTTTGCACTGACCAGGCTCTGAAATAAAAGGCTCATTCTTTGTTTTTTCTAATTACTATACAAACATTTTAGCTTTTCTGCCCCATGAAGGAAATCTGAAAGAAAAAACTTAGTTTTGAAGCAGAAACCAAGCTTCTACAAACCTGGGAAATGCCTCTTTAAATAACAGTCTTTTTATCAGTACTATGACAGATAATTTCTAGTGTAAGATAGAAAACATTAAGGTACAAAGTTTACAGTAAGCTTATCCCAAGCTTGATGTCCATGGGGCTGACATCCATGCATCAGTACAGCACACAGATTTGTGTTCCTGATGCATGCAGTCCTGCCTTCTCTTCTGCTTCTGATCTAACTTGCTCAGCCAGTCTGAAGGATATATAAAATCCCACAAGGCATAGATGGGCATTAGTTACCTGAGAAACTCTGTTAACATCTCATAGAAGACATTTTTATACCTATAAAAAGGGTCATATCAGAATATATAAGGCTCCTTTTACATTTATTGACATAAACCAGATACAGCACAATAACACAGATACTTGTGCAGTACCAGGGAAATGGACGAGGGATTAATTTCCATTTAGTATCTTAATTTCTTGAAGGAAGTGACATAACAGGAGGGAAAAGCAGGACTGACTGGACCTCTTATCAGCAGGA